>NC_040890.2:6861764-7029264 GCF_900634795.4 Betta splendens
AGCAGGACAGACCCTTGTGGGTCTGACACGGCCTCCGCTGCTTCGTGTTTTGCTTTTCTGGATTATTGATACAGACACCTGTAGAGTTCCAGGAAGTGGACACACACCGCTGAACACACACACACACACACACACGCACACACACACACGGAGCCAGCGCTGCAGGATGAGTCATGGGGAGCTGCCGTCAGTGCAGAGGTCTGCAGATGGGGGAGAGGGGAAGCACCTGCTCGAGCAGAGCGTGGAAGGAGCAACAGATCGTGTTGCAGTGAAGATGGCACCAAGAGGGAGGAACGCTTCCTTTAAAGGGCAGCAAACGGCTACTCAGTGTCTTCACCTCTCAGTGTGAAGCGGCCTTTATCTCCTTGCCTCCTATTTATTATGAGGTCCATCTTGTCTCATTCCCTGGTTCAGTCCTCCAGAGTTTGTCCACTTTGTGGGAGTTGTGTGTCTCTGGCTCCTTTGCCTCCGTGTCCTTCTCCTCCCGTCCTCTGCTCTCCTCTCCCTTCGTGCTGAGGCCTTATCAGCGCTCCGGGGACCGACTGACATTCACACAGATGCTAATGACACCACAGGATTCGAGGCGCTTTGCTCTCCGCTCGCCCCTCTCGCCTCCCTCTCCCTATCTGTTTCTCCTTTTCTCATTCTTGCTACTTTTACTCTTGTTCTCTCTTCCTGGGCAATTAGAGAGAGGGAGAAGTCCCAGTTGGCTCCTGGTGGTAATCAAACATCTTTTTCTTGTCCATTTAACACTGGGATTAATTTCCTACAAGGTTAATTAAAGAGGCCCATCAGACAGAACTGATTATTGCAAAGGTTACTGTAGCAGTGCCGCTCACTGTTTCCCTGCCTGCATCTGTACACACACACACACACACACACACACACACACACACACACACACACACACACACACACACACACACACACACACACACACACACACACACACACACACACACACACACACACACACACACACACACACACACACACGCACACACACACACACACACACACACACACACACACACACACACACAGGACGTACACGGGGGCAATAGGATTACACTGCTCGTCACAGGGAATGTTGAGGTTAGAAACAGTCTGTTTCTGGACGCTCGCTGACCGTGAAGCACGTTAACTGGATCCTAAAAACGCCGGCAGCCAAAACACACACGCAACATGGAAGCGGCCGCCTGAATGGGATGTTGCTCACATTTGTGGATGCTGGACAGGGAAATTCTGGTTTGGATTCAACTCCAATAAAACAAAGTGTGTTCACTGTGTTGTTGTGCTGACAAGCGATTGTGTTTGCCTGCACACAGAAACCACGTTTCCCATAAATCCAGGACACAGTTCACTTTTTTCAACAGATTCTTCGCTGCCATTTTAAAAATACATTCAAGAAATCTGTGTTCCAGCTGACTTGTCACTCTGTTACTTTACTGGGACCCATAATGGCGTCAATCACTCCATACTGGTTCCATTATTAAGGCTTTAGGGTCCACAGAAGCCTTGTCTGTCATGTTACTGTTGACTGGCCAGCACCACAGATTCAGTGCTGAGTGACGTACGTAATAAAGAGTCGATTAAAGTTTCCAAAAACTTTTTATTATTAATTTAAGGAATTCACAGCCAGAATATTCCTACAAACACAAACTATAACAAATAAAAGATTGATTAAGTAATGGCAGGAAGACATAAATAAAGGTTGTGATGATGGCTAAGAGTCGGATGTGAGGTGGTGGCAGTGCAGTGGACAGTCAGAGGCTCCTGATCCAGTTTCACTAACATCCCACATGTCCGTTCCAGAGAGGACGGGCCTTGACAGGACCTCCTGTGGTTCTCCCTGGAACGCCTGACACTGATCTGTCTGAACAAGCTCCCCTGTCCAAGTAGACTCAGTGACAACCTCCTCCTCCTCCGTTCCAACACAAGGACTGACAGGAGTTTGGCTGTTCCTGAAGCAGCTCGTTTCAACGCTTAGAGATCGTCTGCGAAGCGGCCTCACTCCGGTGCTCAGTATTGTCTCCAGAGTGAGGAACGGACACACACACACACACACACACACACACACACACACACACACACACACACACACACACACACACACACACACACACACACACACACCTAGCTGCAATTAAAAGCACAGCAACCATTCCTGCCAGCCCTCAGGTGACACACACTCGTATATACATATATATGTATAAATCTATGTATATACAGCCACACGTGCAGGTTCATTAGCATGCTAATTGGAGGTGAGGGGGACAGAGTGGTGTGGTGTGGAGGAGGTACAGAGCAGCCCCAGTGTATTAATCACAGGCTGGGGGAGAGCAGCTGACTCCCCTCAGCCAGCTCCCCCAGTCTGCCCACCTCTCTCCCACTGAAGCCGGCCTCTATGAGTCGTAGCCCAGCTGCTAAAGGGCGCCGCGGAGCACAAGGAATGCTGTGTTCACACCGGTTCATTGAAACTAAACTGTGCCGTTTTTTCCTTCAGAATCTTTGCTATAGGACCCAAATCCAGCATATTTCATCTTATTATATTTGCATTCAATGTATTCTTGCTTTTCAATCAACTACTGTACTCATCAAATACTTTGAACATTGCTGCTTTTTCTGTTTATTTTGTCTTTTATAGCCATTTTCATTTTTCTGAGTCAGGGAACCAAAACAAGGAGGTAAAAGGTGCTAAAGTGCTTCATAGATATGATCAAGATAAGATAATTTACAAGTTTTTCCACTGATAGAATGCTACTGTATATAGTACAGGTAAATGATCCGATACCAGAATAAACCCGTTTCTGCATGGACACAGGTGGAGCGTTATGATATGAGCTCCACTGCTCCTTTGATTTTCATGTAACATGAGGAGGCTGTAGAGTACAGTACGTTTGGAGCTCCAGCGTTATGCAGTGGGAGAAAAAGAGGCCAATGAAGCAGCCAAGAGTAACCTGCTGTTACTGTAACAAGGGACCCTGATAACACAGTAATAACAGGCTAATCGTATTTGGGTTCAGAAACCACAACATGCTAATTCAATTAGCTTAATAAGCCCCTGTAGATAAAGGGCTTGTTTCGGCTGTAGCGATTGGCTCAAGGTCCCAGGGAGGTGGTCCTCTGGGGCAGGACTGCTCAGCATCCGCCGCCACCAGTAGATGGGGAACTTCCAGCGTGCAAATCCACACAGTGTGAGTGCTTTTAGGAAATTCTGCATCTTTAGACGTTTCCTGCTACTTGACTTCATCCGAGCATTTGTTTTGCACGATACATAACCGGGTTTACTGGCAGATGCGCTTTTCTAGCACGCAGAGATACAAAGTGCTGAGTGGGTTCTTTCAGACCTGAGTCAGCTGGACGTTGTTTCAGGTTTGATCAACAGATACTCCTCAGCTCACGTTTCGCAAACCTCTTAAACTTTCAACAGTGACAAAAAAAAAAATCGCTCATCCTCTTGGAACTTTGCTTATTGTTTGTCTCCAACGAACGCGCGACACAATGCTGAACAAAAACCTGCTCCGGGGCTATTGTGCCGGTGCTGTGTCTCAGTTCACTCGGAGCGTCTGTCTCAGCGCAGGGCTCTTTGTGTGGAGATGCGCAGAACGGCACAACAGCATTGTTTCACGGGCTGAGGAGGAGAATGGAAGTGTTACAGTGGAGACAATTGGCAGCTGAGCCCAGCGAGGAGATTCTCCACACAGTATTAGGGAGAGGGATCACGATGCGCCACCGCCACGCTGGCCCTGCACGCACACACACACACACACACACACACACACACACACACACACACACACACACACACACACACACACACACACACCCCTTTCCCTGTGAAATCTGCATTCTGTCTTAACCCTTTGTTTCTCTGCAGACGAACTAATCTGTTTACGGGTGTTTGTGCGGCGCCTTTGTTCGTGTTATGAACATATGTATGTGCACATACGCGCACACACATTAATCTGCAGGCCATGAGTCAGCTGACAGCAGCAAAATATAACAGCAATCCCTACAGAGCCTTCATTTCTTTCTTTCTTTCTTTCTTTCTTTCTTTCTTTCTTTCTTTCTTTCTTTCTTTCTTTCTTTCTTTCTTTCTTTCTTTCTTTCTTTCTTTCTTTCTTTCTTTCTTTCTTTCTTTCTTTCTTTCTGCATCTCTGTGCATGCACATGTAGGATGTGGGGCAGGGGTGCATCAGGTCAGCAAGCTGCATCGTGGAGGAGAGAGAGAGAGGAGCCGGTGTCGAATGAAGAGAGACAGTGCAGACGGAGCGAAGCAGAGAACTGCTGTAAACAACACAGCTCATATTTAAAGAAGGATTTGCTGGGAAGCAGAGGGCACAGCTGGATCAGCACTGTACACATCAGCAAAAAAGCACACACACACACGCGCGCGCTCACTCGCTGCCTTTCTGACTAGGCCTGTTTCTCTCCTCACACCAGCTCGATCCCCCTCATCAAACGTCACAGCAATTTGAGAGATTAGACAGCGCGGATTAGACACCACGAGGCTGTCTCTTTCTGAGGCGTCAGATGCCTTTGTGCTCCATTCTTCCCCCCCGCTTTCATTTCATAAGACGATATTATATCAAGCGGTGGTAAGACTCTCACGCTCACAATACCAGCGTCTCAGTCGATTCACTGAGTAAAGGATAGGAGGGAGTAATTATGTAAGAAGTAAACACTTCTCGTGGCTGCTTATTCCACCTTCCACTTGTTAGTTGGCCTTACTAGATTTCTCTGTTTGTACCCCTGCTCTGATTAATGAGACACACACACACACACACACTCACACACACACACACACACACACACGCAGGCACGTGCTCTCACCTCCAGCGTCCCTCTCACCAACTTAGCAGCGCTATTAGCAATGATTGAACCCTATCCAGTGGATGTAATATATTAGCGGGGAGATTATTCTGACGTTAAAACATGTTCCCTGTGCTGACAGCATCATCAATCACCCTCACACTGCCTGTGGAAGACTCACACACTGGACATAATTGCTTCAGCATGGGGCTGGGGGAGGGGGGGGGGGGGGGGGGGGGGGGGAGAAAGGAGCGAGTGTGAGATGTAGATTAAGCGCTTGTATTTGCGCGTCCGCCCGCTCAGACGAGTGCAGAGCTCAGGGTAAAGGAAGCCATGATGATGATGATGATGATGATCCAGCCTAAAACAATTGCTAATGAAAAGCGACAACAATAATTATTGCAGATAACCTCAATTACCAGGTGAATGCCTCTATTGCTTTCCCACACAGACAAGGGGAGTTTTGTTCACCTTATTATTGTTTTAGGCACAAAATAAAAGCAACAGCATTACCACTACGAACCAATTAGTACGTGTTAATGTAATTAACCCATTAAGAGCCCGTCTTGATATATACCTTGTACTCTTGACATGTTTCGGTGTCCACGTTGCTCATAATGCCTGTTTCTGGCAGGTAGCGGGTTTATCTCTGTGTTTCGGCTCACAGCAGCCGTGGCTCACGAGCCTCAGTCATCTAATAATTGCAGGCCTGATCGTTTCAATATGACTAAATGTGTAACTGCTGCAGAATTAGCCAAAGCGTTTTGCACGAATACATTTCTAGGTTGTACATGATGAAATGTGTGTCAGTGCTTATGTAACAGGTCATAACTGTCAAATATGTCTCCTTATTATGAAAGTCTCTTAAATAGCAGCCTGTATTCTACAGCGCACCAGAACAGCACTTGAGGAAGTGTATTCAGACATTCATTATTTATTTTAACTGCAGCCACTGGGAACATTTCATCTATTACCAGCTGCCTTTTGTGGGTGACTTTCACGCAGGTGGACAAATTCCCCTTTCCTCTGATCTCCTCTCCGTTTCCAGTCATGCTGTTCGGCTTTGCTCTCACCTGCCCGTGACGTGTTTTATCATCAGTAAGCCGCTGTATTTGCATGCTGCTCACAGGGCGGCGTAGATGTAATAAAAACAGGCCGGCCTTGGAAGCCCACCTTTATATTTCCCCCGTTATCTGAAATAATCCACGCTGCTCCGTGCTGCTTCTCCTCCTTCCACGGCGGCTCCACCTCCGCCTCGCTGTAATGTGATCCAGTGATTAGTATTCTGCTCAGGCGTTCGGATGGAAAGCAGAGTGGCTGCCGAGAGGTGTCCTGAATCACATCACTCATATTCTACTATACGTGTGCGTGCTTGTGTGTGTGCGTGTGTGTGTGTGTGCTACCAAAGTGGAAGAGAACGAGGGGGAGAGTGTGCGGGAGAGAGAATGCACCGAATCAATCTTTAATCACAGAGCGGCCGCTAAGCGCTGCATGTGTGAGCGTCGCTCTGTATTGTTTAAACACACATTTACCATCTAACTGAGCTGCTGCGCTGCCATTTGTCAGATCACCCCCCCCTCCTCCCTCCCCCCCCGAGGTGCGCGCGGGCGTGTGCCCGTGTTCGCACAAGGTCGGCCTCACCTCATCCCTCCTGGCTGGCGACGGCGAACGGCCATTACGCCGGCTTAAAATAACACACAGATCCCTCCGCTAAAAAGCCGCCATTCATCTCCTCTATCGCACCCACAAACACGCGCGCAGACGAATGGGACTGCTTATAAATAACGAGGTATTTAGTGGCGTCGCGGCTCCACCGCATTGTTTTATTGTGAGCGTTAATTTGCTATAAAATATGAGAAATTAAAAATGAAACATTTTATGGCCCGTAAACACACGCGTGAAATACGAATGGGCTGCGGCGGAACCTCCTGACGGGCCAACGGGGGCATAAACTGCGCCCGCGGCCCGTCTGTGGCCGTCGATGGAGTTATTTTCTAAGTTCAAAGTCTGACCTCTGCTGCACGCACCACACAAATCTTTCCAGGGCCGCACCCAGCTGCACGCATGTATTAGGCTCAGTTTATGGCCACAGACTCCACTGCCGGGAAGCGGTGAACATGCTTTTAATTTCTATTAGGACCAGAAGTCAAAAAAGACACTTTGAGCTTCTATTCGTTTTCTTATTATGCCATATTTAAAGATCAAACTGAAGCTACCGAGGCCGATGTGAGCGCTACAAGATGACGTCTCCCACAGAAACAACACTATCTGACAGGACCTGGCTCCACTGAACCAAAGTCCTGGAACCATCCCAGAGGGAAATGTTCTCTCTACTTCCACAGCGGTGCCAAAGCTCAGGGGAGATTAAAGCTATAATATGTAACTTTTAAAAAATATATTTCAGATGAGTTATGCCCCATAACTTATCTTAATGCGGGCAAAGCCTCTCGTGACACGGGCTGACAGAACGGCACTGGCAGCTGTGCAGTGATATACACCTCTAAAGGTCCCCCTTCCAGCCACTGAGAGAAGGTCAAATCCTGTGTGTCACATACTGATGACAAAGGGCACCTTGCATATATCTATGAGGTTCTGCTGGTATTGAATATAGATGTGGGGTTTTGACACGGCCTCATTCATTTGGAGTCTTATGCTACAGTTAGCGTGTTTCCCAAAGGGAGGCTGTTGCCGCTTTAAACAAATCGGATCACTGATGTATCAGCTTACAGGGCGCAAACGTGTGTGAAACGGTATTTGACCGATCTGCGGCGTTCAGTCTCCAACCTGATCGTTTCTGGCCTTTTCTGGTGGGTTGAATGTTATCCAACCTACATCTACACCCTGGTTCCTCCAGTGGAAACACTAACATACAGAAGAGTGGGAGTTGGTAGAAGGTTTCTGCAGTGGAAAAGGGCCATAAGGACCGTCCACACGGTGTTGCGTTAACTTCTTACAGTTTGTGAATATCACCCAAAGGTTTCTGAAAAGTCATGGAAACAATTAGGCTCAAGGACTGTGGCTGTGATTTTTGTGATTTTTTAAATCACTCAATCAAAGTATAGTCATGAAATAAGTGCATTTTGTTTCTGGCTTATGCTTCCACAGCCCATGCGTCCATCTCCCGCCACCTCTCGTCTCCAAACATCGTGACCTTGTGGAAAACGTGGTCTTGGCCTTTTTGACGCCGAGTTTTGGGAACACTTGTTTCACAAACGCCTCTGATCTGATTATGTTTCCTTGCAGTAAATGGGCTGTAACACATTTCGGTTAACGTTCCCTGTTAGCGGCTGCGGCGTAATGACTCCGGCTGCCGACGGCTGCCGTGTGTGAAAGAAAGGCGAAATTTCATTATGGTCTACGTTTTCCAGGAACGCCAGCGCACGCTGTGACGCTGTGACGCTGTGAACGCCGCAGATATCAAAAGCTGGAGCTTTGGTTTAAAAAAGAAAGCACGGCACACAGGTACACAGAGATAAAGTAGGAAATGTGTGTGTGTGTGTGTGTGTGTGTGTGTGTGTGTGTGTGTGTGTGTGTGTGTGTGTGTGTGTGTGTGTGTGTGTGTGTGGTTTGGGGTGGTGTGTGTGGTGTTTGTGTGTGTGGGTGTGGGGGTGTGTTGTGGTGGGGTGGGGGGTGTGTGTGCGTGGCGGGGGGGTGTGACTGCGGGCTGAGCGGGGAAGGCAGAGTGTGTGTGCATGCATTAAAATGGGGGATTTTCTTGTCAGAGTAGCAGGGTTGGGGATTAGTTTAGGATCTGACTGAGACAGAGGAGAGGAGGGCTGATGACTTTAGCCACATAAAGAGATGACTGAGCAAATATGGGCACATACATCAATATCGGCGTGGAGCACATTATAGCAACACCCAGCGGTGCGGAACACACACAGCAGACAGCCGTGGAGATTTTCTTTGTTTATGCATGGCTGGAGAGAAGGAAATTAATAACAGTGAATTGAATCCGCTCCTATGGAAGATCTCCGCGCTTCCACCAAACCGCAGACTCGCGCCAAAATTGACGCAAGTGACACATACGTGTGCACACACGCACACACCCCTGCTGAAAGACAGGCTCTAAAATAACCTCTGTTCCAGCTGGTGGACTGCTGAGGCTCCTGCTGGGCTGTTTTAATGGGGAAAATTAGCCAAGCAGAAAGGTGGATCCTGTTTGTTATGCTCCACCGTCCCCCTTCCACACAGTCGGCCAAGGAGGCATCCTCTGTTGTCCTCCCTCTCTGCGTCTCTGAGCTCTCCTGACTCTGTGTATCTCCACCAGCTGCCGCCGCCTTCATACTCTGCCAGGCACAGATACATGCAGGATGTATATCACACGCACGCGCGCTCATACTGCAGACATGCAGCAGCAGCAGCCATCGACGTCATCCGATGGTGTCTGAAATCCAAATTAAGGAACATGAGCGTTAATCTCATTTTTTTTTGGGGGGGGGTCTCGTTCCCAAAGCGAGAACGAGGCGAAAGGAACAAAAGGTGCAAACAAGCGAGGGGGTTCGCGCGATATGAGAGTCGAACGGAGACGCTGGAGAAAAAATAAAAAAAACGAGAGTGAGGAATGAGAGAGTGAAGGGTGTGAGGAGGATATGCAGAGGGGTGAAAAGCGTCTTTGTTCTGGATGCCCTTGAGACAGCTGACATTGCCACAATAAGACCTTCTTTTAGAGGCAGAGAGGGACCACGACAGGAAAAGAAAGACAGAGTGGGGTTTAGCCCTTTGGTATGACGGCAGTATGTAGTATAATATTAGCACTGAATCACACTTCGGCAGTATTTGGGGTTTTGCAGTGACTTGGTTGTGTAGTTTTGACATCCTTTCTTACATTATCCACTGCAACTGTGAAGAGTTTGGGTCTTTTTTCCAGCAGGATTAAAACGGTGCTTCTTTAAAAAACACCAATGTAGCTGAGATGCTTCCAGCTTTTAATTGACTTCTGTCCAGATCCTTTGCTGCCTGGCGTTTGTCACATCCTGTATCACGTACGCACGCAAACACACTTTAGAAATCTGAGAGTGCGTCAGACCTCTCTTCCTCCTCACCTTCCTGGTTCCTGGCCCCGGGGGTGCAGGGTCTCTTCACCCTCATACATCCAACCCAAACACACAGCAACGCACACACACACACACACACACACACACACACACACACACACACACACACACACACACACACACACACACACACACACTGGCAGCAGACCACATCAGAGGGGGTCCATTCTTCCCCAGGTCCACAGGTCTCTGGATAAACATATTATTCTAGATTAAATGTTTCCCATATTTGTTATTCTTCCCTTTAAGACTCCAGGTGGAATTGGTACCAAACCAAAAATCACACGTACATTCCTTTGAATGAGGAGCCGGCCGAGGGGAACGCTCAGAGAAGGGGGGGGACAAGAGTTTCCTTTCGGAGCATGAACTTGTAACAACATTTGTGCAGATTCTTCAATCGGCCCAGATTCTTCATTACACGTCTAACAAAGGCACCGCTGTGTTTTCCAGAAGTGGTCCTCTCCTGGCGCAAATCGTGCCGCGCTGCTAGGCCCGAACCCGGCGAGCGTGTGGGCTCACTGCAGGTCGACCGCTGCCTCTGAATCACATCCAATTGATTTAAAAGGCCCTGATCCTCACAGGGATGCCGCGCCGGGAGTGTTTGGGAACGCTTGTGAAGTTTGAATGGAGATAGGAGGTGACAGCTGAGCAGCAGCTTCAGCCACCGTGAGGCCCAGGGATGGATGGATGGATGGATGGATGGATGGATGGATGGATGGATGGATGGATGGATGGATGGATGGATGGATGGATGGATGGATGGATGGATGGATGGATGGATGGATGGATGGATGGATGGATGGATGGATGGATGGATAATTGGAGGGTGGACGGATGGACAGATGGATGGATGGACGGACGGATGGACGGACGGGCAGTGGGATGGCTCGGTGGATAATTAGATGGATGAATGGACGGACGGACGGACGGACGGACGGATTATGGATAGACGGACGGACAGACCGACACGTGAACAGACGGACAAACGGACAGATTGATGGACAAACGGTTAGATGGATGGATGGATGGATGGATGGATGGATGGATGGATGGATGGATGGATGGATGGATGGATGGATGGATGGATGGATGGATTGGTGGATAATTGTAGGGTGGATGGATGGATGGATGGATGGATGGATGGATGGACGGACGGACGGACGGACGGACGGACGGACGGACGGACGGACGGACGGACGGACGGACGGACGGACGGACGGACGGATTATGGATAGACGGACGGACAGATGGATGGATGGATGGATGGATGGATGGATGGATGGATGGATGGATGGATGGATGGATGGATGGATGGATGGATGAATTGGTGGATAATTGGAGGGTGGACGGATGGACAGATGGATGGATGGACGGACGGATGGACGGACGGGCAGTGGGATGGCTCGGTGGATAATTAGATGGATGAATGGACGGACGGACGGACGGACGGACGGACGGACGGATTATGGATAGACGGACGGACAGACCGACACGTGAACAGACGGACAAACGGACAGATTGATGGACAAACGGTTAGATGGATGGATGGATGGATGGATGGATGGATGGATGGATGGATGGATGGATGGATGGATGGATGGATGGATGGATGGATGGATGAACAGAGAGACGGACGAACGAATGAACAGACGGATGAACGGATGGACAGACGGATGAACGGATGGACAGACGGATGAACGGATGGACAGACGGATGAACAAATGGACAGACAGGTGAACGGATGGACAGACGGATGAACGGATGAACGAATGGACAGACAGATGGATGAAGCTTCATGGAACCGCTGTCTGGACTGTCGCAGGCTCATCTCCATCGCGTCACCGCAGCGTTAGGAAGCCGCACACGCACAGACGCTCCTGAAGCATCTCCACATCAGACGCTCTCCGTTGCATACTGAGACGAGCACAATGGGGCTGGAACCCGTGGCAGCAAGTTCATTTCTTCTTATCGTGTTTATTTTTGTAATCTGCGTCGCAGCGGTGGGACACGTGTTGTGGCCGGCGTCGGCTCTGCAGCGTTTGATGTCTCTCTGGACCCTGGAGACATTTGCTCATGCATAATCTCGGCGCGCGGTTGTGATCTGCCACTATCTGCTCGCTGGCGCAGGTTAACGCACACACACACACACACACACACACACACACACACACACACACACACACACACACACACACACACACACACACTCAAAATGCACACGAGTAAAAGTGAGGCAGCCATTTTACACTCGACCAATGAAACAAACAGAAGCAGAGCAGAGTTTTAGTACGTTTATTGATGTGATAGCAAAACCTGTACGGCTTCTCAAGATCAGTCTCCTCTAATCAAACATAATCTAAACATCTCCACTGAACATGTTTTTAACATACTTCCTCTACACTCATCTGAGTAAAGCAACGTACACACACATTAAGGCAGGAACTCCTTCAATGTGATGTGACTGGAGCGAGGGAACGGCTCAGTATTCTGCTGAGGACTCTCTAACTGTAGAGCAGAGAGGGCACAGAGGTCATGAGGTGTGTGCGTGTGTGTGCGTGTGTGTGCGTGTGTGTGTGTGTGAGCATGACAGTGTGTACGATAGCAGCATCACCAGTCCTCCAGGGCTCAGTGGGCTAATTAATAATGAATCCCAGAGAGTCTGTGTTTGAAATGCAGATGTGCAACTGCCAGCTCCGCCTGCTCCTTCAGAGGGAGGGTGTGTGTGTGTGTGCGTGTGTGTGTGTGTGTGTGAGTGAGTGTGTCTGTGTACGTGTGTGTATTGTGTCCACAAGGAAAAGTGTGTTGGTTGTTGAACCGCAGCAAAGACATTGCTGATTTTGACCCAGGTGTTTCGTTAAACATCAACCACATTGATTTTTTTTAGTTTGAGACCAACAAAGGAAGGTGTGAGATTTGTAACAACCCTGTTGGCTCCCATGTCCTCTCCCCTCCTCACTGGTGCCAGCAGAGGCCTCAACCCCGAGCTCTTCTCTGATCTCAGCACAGAAGGTGGAGAGGGAGGATGGAGGATGTGGAAGAGGAGCTGGAGAGGGGCTGAAGAGCAGACATCTCTATAGACTGTACTCTGGTTTAAATACTTTGTTAAAGTGTGTGTGTGTGTGTGTGTGTGTGTGTGTGTGTGTGTGTGTGTGTGTGTGTGTGTGTGTGTGTGTGTGTGTGTGTGTGTGTGTGTGTGTGTGTTGTTGAGCAGTTTGAAGTTTAACAGATGGTAATGTTATGTAGATTTTGCCAACAGAGGCTCCTCCACTGACCCAGGGACAATGTACCAGGCTCTCCTGCAAACAGCACCTGTAACACACACACACACACACACACACACACACACACACACACACACACACACACACACACACACACACACACACACACACACACACACACACACACACACACACACACACACACACACACACACAGTAAGTAATCTCTTTGACAGAACATTTCCTTTTGTTGGAAGGCACAGGGACGAAGAGCTCCAAATTTATTTTCCGTCAGTGGCTTAAAATTCCCACAGATGATAACAACAAATAATATTGCAGCAAATGCTTTTGGAAAGACCCGAAGGTCTTGTTCTCAAAGTGTAAAGAGGAACATATTCGGGAGCTGGACGGCTCTCTGACCTCAGGCCTGTGTTGTTTTGACTGGATTCAATTTCTAATTAACTAGAAACGCTGAATTCTAAACAATTTTACGCTGAAATTTGCATTATTAGAATAATAATAGGCAGAACTAAGACGTGCAGCTGAAGCTCTGTAATGCACTTTGTCTCTCTCTGCCCTCCTACAAAATTAAATTACTTGCATTTTGAAGCAAGTTCAACATTAAAAACTTTTTGGTGTTAAATTGTAACAAATCCAGTGTTCACGGTTTATCCACGGAAACCAGCTCATTATGCTGTTCATATTATTGCAGTTTTTATATAACTGTAAATCTTAAGATAAACATGTGTCCTTTCATTATCAGTGTGGTGTTGCAATATAATGTAATGTATCATATATGATTCTATTGTTTGTTCTCTAACTTATTTAACTCCCCGTAGCGGTTTTTACACATTTTAAACATATTGACGTATTAACGTATTTAAAAAAAAGCTCTATGTTCATCGTCCGTCAGCGTCTGGAAAAATCTGGAGCCTGAATCAATAGAAACGTGGAATTACGTACAGGAATATACTAATTTTTAATGATCCGCTGAATAAATCCTGCCAGGAGATCACTGCGTATGACGTCATGCTCTGTTTATTGAGTGTACATCTTCATGTCATAGCCTAAATGAAGTTGTTCTCTCTAAACGTTGTCAAACGAGTTCTACCACCAGAAAACACACAACTTCATTCACAAGTGAGTAAAAAAAACTTTTTGATCATAATGCACAGAAAACATACAATCAACACACATCAACCACACTGCACCGGACCTCATGTATTATGAATGTACTCTCGTGGGATGCGCTCAGCTTCCACACACGCGCGCGCGCGCGCGCGCACGCGCGCGGACGACAGCCTGCGTGACTGACAGCTGGACGCGTGTACTCTGCACTCTCCCATCAAAAGCGGAGCTGCTCCAAGTTGATGGTGAAAACAAACGTCTTGTCAGCGAAACGCGGCGAGATGAGTTGCGGGTTTTCTTTTTGAGGTGCCGTCTTGTTTAAACACGGTGTCACTGTTCTTTATTAGAGACGTCACGGGTTAATGGGAATATCGATTTTTACTGTCTGGGAGCCAGTGACATGTGCGTCGAGGATGTCAAGGACGAGAGAACAGCTAAGTTTAAAGTGAGAAGAGACGTGACGGCTTGAAAACCAAAACTGAACCAATTATTATATTAATTCCAACAATATCCCTTTTATTTTATTTATTTTCCCCGTCCTATTAATATGAACGTACCCGTAATTTATTTTATTTCGGTCAAATAAACACCTATTAAATCTAAGCTCAGCTGTTCCATTTGGAAAACCCTTCACATCGATGACATGTCTGCCAGACAAAAGCCGAGCTTCATGGAAAAAGTTTTCAAAAGGTCATGACATCAAGTGACAGGTCCCGCCCTGAGGCCCAGCGCTGTCTCAATAGCAGACTAGACTTGATTCATGTAAAGGCTGCAGCCTGGCGCATGAAACTGCAGAGAGAGATTTAGGAAACAAAGTATGAAAAAAAACCCAAATGGAAATGCGTTCACGTCTGTCAGAATAAGACGAACTTAATTTACATTTTCATTATTTAAAACCATTGGTCACAAAAATAACCATATTCTAAACATGGATTAAATGTAAGAGATATTTGAAAACAAACAAACCAAACCTTCATAGAGATATAATATTTTTGTCCATAAACTTTTTAACCGGCATATTTTCTAAATAAACTGACTACACAACCCTTTTTATGCTTGATTTAAAATAAACATTTGTATTACTGAAAAAAGCTTATTTCTTGAATTAAAATTATGTAAATGTATCATAATAAACACGACTGCTGAGTAGTAAACCCATGCGTCTGCTATATTACAATATTACATAGAACAAATAGAGAACTCCGCTTTTCACTCGAGCTTTATCTCCTGATCGTCTAATGAGGTCATAGTTTTATGATCTTTGTATTTACTCCACTGCCTTTAGCAAACAGCCTGAGTCAGGAGATAATCACCATGAGACTCACTCCAGTCCGCCAAATAAACACAAATAAGCGTCTGAACAAACACGGCAAACAACCATAAACCACCATTTCAACACGACAGAAATTCCAGAAATTGTGACTCATTAGTTCGTGTTATTTAGCCGTAATGTGCACCTTGGTGGAGCGAGGCTGCAGTGCTGCCTGGTGTAAGTGTAGCGGGGCTGGCTCGGGTTATCTGTGAATGGGCTCTTTATTGGAGGCGCGGAGCGGGGATTTGCCTTTTATTCGCCTCGCTATGGAAACGCGCTCGACGGCAGAAAAATGTTGATGTGAATAAAAGGAATCAGCACAAGGAGCGTTTCCACTGAGGCATCTGTTACACTTAGAAACTTAGACTATCGAGAGCAATAGACCCCCCCCCCCAAGTCCTTCTCCTGTCTGCTTTATGCGCCACAAACGTAGACTTTATTTTTCTAACAAGACAAAAACCAAACATTTCTGCGATCACGCGCGTGAAATAAGTAGAATTTGTTTTTAAATTCTGTCGGCTATATTGTTTTTCCGACCTCTAGTACAATTTCTATGGAGTTTGTAGGACACTTTTTTTATCTTTAGACGCAGAACGGTCTCCAGTATCAATTCGCCCTGGCGTGTCATTTAACATGGCACGTATGAAAATGCAGGAATTTCCCCAGAAAGACCGCCGCCGCCATCGCGCCTGACATCCAGTCATTTTCTGCATATATTTGTGCCTAATGTCACCGACTCAAAAGAAGCAACCCAGTTCAGCAAACTAGGCCACAAGAACAGCGCCATTCCCATTAAATATTCAGTCAGCTTTCAAACTGTGCGTCAAAATGTGCGCGCGGCACCACGTTGGAATACGAACAAAACAACAAACATATAAATATGATGAATTATTTCTTCTCCATTAGATGGTTATTAAAGCCGCCCTACATTTCAACCAGAGCAGAGTCTCTGGCGTCACTCTCCCTTCTGTCATTCCTCCAGTCTCCGAGGCCCTCTGTCCACTGTCCACCGGCCCCTGTCCACGCGCCCAGACGCCCGGTCAGCTCACCTGCGCTCCCGGCCGTCACTCCACTCTGCCTCCGTTCCTGCAGCCGGCTCCGCGCCTCGGCGCTCTTTAATGACTTTCTGGTGGCTGCAGCCTTCTTTTATTTCTCCTAAATGTATGAAAATGTATGCAAATTTAAATCAAGCTTAACCTGCGAGCTCAAGCAATATATTTAATGGAATCTCAAACCAATAAGGAGACGGAGAGGAAGCCTTCTAATGGCAAATATAATTACGCAGCTAAGTTCGCGCTCAGATATACAGAGAGATTATTTTACAGGGACCTGGGGAGATTCTTAAAGACTGGGGGCAGAAGTGTGTAAGTGACGAAACAGTTAGTTGTTCAAAATTTCGACTTCGTTATTTTTGGTGGTGAACACGTCTAGTGAGAATGTTTCCACAAAGTTTTCAGCATTGTATTTAAGAGAATACGCTGTATTAGTACAGGTCCGTGACATTTGCTAATTCTGCCCGACTAAAATAACCACGGATAATGGCTCGCGCGTAAAACGCTTCCTTGTAAAGAGTATCTTGAGACGTGTCACTTTCTAAACAGCGGAGGAAGTGTTCTCTAAAAAGTTAATAATTAGCAGAGAAAACTGCCCTTGGTTTGATTGTATCCTTTCCAAATTAAGTGTTGGCACGTCTAACAAATGCCACTGCGCTTTAATCTTCTCCTTTGCGCGCGCTCATGGGTGACAGCAGCGGCAATAAACTCGTGCGTAAATCAGTTGGAAACTTTAATTAATAAACAGGAACTGCGCTCCACGCGCACGCCGTTCCACAGTCAGGCCCACTGGACCAGCACTCCGCCTCACTTCCGGTTCGACCGCCTGTAACCCTTTCTTACCCGCGGCTCCGCTTCCAGAGGCGGAGGCTCGCGCGTCTGCGCCGTCATTGGCGGAGACGAGTCGTCACTCCGTCTCCGTCGGGCTGTGAGTGGTGGCTGAACCTGTCAGTCAGTGCCAGGCTGCAGCCGAGACTCCGGAGAGAGGGAGATGTCAGAAGCTGAGCCGCTGCCTCCCTTCAGTAGCTCTAGTGGGGTTCAGCAGCCAGCATGGCCACAGCTGCCTCCAGCCCCTACACCCTGCTCAGCTCCAGTCCCATGATCCACCCTGACAGCCAGGCCATGCAGCCTGCTAGCCCCTACAGAGGACACCAGAAACTACTCCAGAGTGATTACCTGCAGAGCGTCCAGAGCAACGGACACCCCCTCGGGCACCAGTGGGCAAGCAGCCTATCGGAGGGCAGTCCCTGGTCGGCCTCCATGGAGCAGCAAGACGTCAAACCGGGCCGAGAGGACCTGCAGCTCGGCATCATCCATCACCGCTCCCCGCACGTAGCGCATCACTCCCCGCATCACAACAACCATGGCAACCACCCGGGAGCCTGGGGGACTCCGGTGTCCCACAACTCCTCCATCACCAGCGGGCAGCAGCTCAACATCTACTCCCAGACGGGCTTCACTGTTAACGGCATGCTGGACCACGGCGGGCTCACGCCTCCGCCCAACCCGCAGGGCCAAGGCATGCACCCGGGCCTCAGGGACACGCTCAGCCCCGAGCACAGCGACCTCGGCGGGCACCACTGTCACGACCACTCCGACGAGGAAACGCCCACCTCGGACGAGTTGGAGCACTTTGCCAAGCAGTTCAAACAGCGGCGGATCAAGCTGGGCTTCACGCAGGCGGACGTGGGCTTGGCTCTGGGCACGCTGTACGGCAACGTCTTCTCCCAGACCACCATCTGCAGGTTCGAGGCTCTGCAGCTGAGCTTTAAGAACATGTGCAAACTAAAGCCGCTGCTGAACAAGTGGCTGGAGGAGGCGGACTCGTCCACGGGCAGCTCGAGCAGCATAGACAAGATCGCAGCGCAGGGGAGGAAGAGGAAGAAGAGGACGTCCATCGAGGTGAGCGTGAAGGGGGTTCTGGAGACGCACTTCCTCAAGTGTCCCAAGCCCTCGGCGCAGGAGATCACGTCGCTCGCGGACACGCTGCAGCTGGAGAAGGAGGTGGTGCGCGTGTGGTTCTGCAACCGCAGGCAGAAGGAGAAGCGCATGACGCCGCCGGGCGAGCCGCCGCCGCACGAGGGACCGTATTCTCACAGCGGGAGCGCGGGGGACGCGTCCTCGTGCCACGATCTCTGACCGGAGCGCCGGGGAGGGACGCTTCCGGCGCAGACTCTCGAGCGCGGGGGGCGCGCGGCGTCGCGTCCCGGTGCGGACTCCTCCAGATGCCTCCAGCACTGAAACGCGACACTAACAATAACAGAGATACCTGCTCAGCCTTCGTCATTTTCCAGCTGCCGTGAGGGCATTACTCGATACGAAACGCCACATTTCCGACCACCTTTGGAGCCCGCCAAATTATTTTCTACATCACGGATACAAAAACAAAATGTGCCTAATAACCTGCCAGCGCCTTTGGTTTGCGTCACCATTTCTCATCAGCTCGATAATAATGAAAGGATGGGACTGGTGTTTTGTTTTGTTTTGTTTTGTTTTGTTTTGTTTTGTTTTGGGCTTGTCTCTCTCTCTTTCTCTCTCTCCCCTCTCTCTCGCTCTCTCACACACACACACACGGACACACACGCGTCTGTTGTATGATCAGTGGAGTGAAACAAATAATAACAATATCGCTTTTATTTATTGTTTTGTTGCAGCACTACAGGCCGTTTTACAGCCGCCTCGCCGCGCATACACAGCGCTTTAGCTCTCCGCATATTTACACCTATTATTTTATACCATACTCGTAGCAGATCTGTAATTATTTTCCATATGCAAATCTAGGGCCTGATTCCAGTTGTACCAACGTAAAAGCACTTGGAGGGTTGTTTTTTGAAATTCCTCCCCATGGCCTGTAGCTTCTGAAGCCGCACACAGTTACTGCTATTTATAAATCCATGTATTTGATTTCAATCATCTTCGACCATATAAACTGTGTGGACTCTGAAACAGAGCCGAGAATAGAACGAGGGTTTGACTGACGCTGTACACCTGCCTATAATTTTATTGTACGTTCACTATCAAAATTTTATAATCTTAAATACTCCTGTTACTTGGTTTATTTCCTATTAAGTATTTTTTCGAATATTGTACAGTTTTATATATTACCCTTTTTGAAGTCATTAATTTAAACAAATGATCTTAGTTATTCATGCACTTAATTAGCAATGTTAAAAAAAACAATATTTTCAGTAAGATTGAACTGTTTCGGCGGTTTTATTCCAAATTTCGATGACAGCTCAAGTAATTATTTATTTTCAGTATAAAGCTTGTATTATGTTTTGAAATAAACTATGTATGTTGTAATAAACAATTTCTCGCTACAACTGTTCACTGTTCAAAAGCAGAAAATGGATTTAGAGGTAAACAGTATTATTATTATTATTATTATTATTATTATTATTATTATTATTATTATTATTATTATTATTATTATTATTATTATTATTATTATTATTATTATTATTATTATTTTGTGCCAGCAATAATTTGTATTATTTGCATAATTTGGGTATAGTATTTTGAGCAATGGTAAATTTGAATAATAATTGTTATATGAGAAAAAGTCACGGTTCATCTTGATTTATACACTTTTTGTACACACAAGTATTTTCTAATGCAGCATAACCGTCACTCTTCTTCAACACTATCAAAAGTCAACTTTGTGGATGACACTAAAGCTGTAAAGTATCTGGTGGTTCAACAGGACCTTGGCTGCAGGTCTGCAGGTCCACGGATCAGAGCAGACTGCGCCGCTTTCCCCAGCAGTTCCACTAAAATGTTATTGTCCGGACCCTCTGCCCTCCTCAATCAGACATGCGTGATTTATCGCCTGGGCCGCTGGGCCTGACAGCTAAACACAATGACACACACACACACACACACACACACACACACACACACACACACACACACACACACACACACACACACACACAATCAGAAGCAGATGAATCTCATTTCAAAGACTACAGCTGCGTTTAATTGGCCACGCAAAGGCAAAACCCAACCATGGTTTAAAAATAAATAAAAATGCCTGAAAATAATTTAGGGCCAGTTTTGGAAATAAGTCGGCTTATAGATGTAGTGTTGCCTAAATGATTAAAAAACAGAGCTGGAGAGGGAGAGGGAAGGAGGAGAGGCGGAAGGGTGCTAGGCCTTGCCTTGAAATGGAGAGCCTGACTGGAATACTAATGTGTCTGAATTTATGCATCTCCTCAGTCTGCAGCCATGAGAGGGGGGTGGGGGAGACAGAGAGATACAGAGCGAGAGAGAGAGGGGGGGGGGGGGGTGAGGATGGAGGTGAAACAGGGCAGTTATACAGAAGAAGAGAAAGGTAAAAACCACGGCTGATTGATTCCATCCATCTATTTTAGATCAAAATAATCCCCAATTTCGAGGAGGAGGGGTGTGTTGAGAGGGAGAGGGGGGTGTGACCCCGGATGGAAGAAGAGCAACCCACAGCCGAGCAAACAAGCGGAGCGAGCCAAGGTCCAGAGCAGCACTGCAGTATCCTTGAGCCTCTTCCATCTCGCACTGCCTCCAGCGCATCGTCCAATGAGTAACTAACAACAACGAGTGACTGGGCAGAAAGCGAGACAAACATAACAAGTGCGAGGTGAGATGAGATGAGAGCGTGTTTCAGACGATGTCCTTCAGGTAATAGTGTCCGGGCTGGGTGGTGTGGTTCCCCCATCAGGACTGGACTTGTAGCAGCTCATAGGATGAGCAGGAGCCAAATCACTCAAATCCTCTAAATAAAATGTTTTACTTTGCGGTTGGTTGAAGGCTTTTTAGAAAGTTCCTGCTGATCAGCAGCGCTACGAGGAACTGCATTTTCTGACAGAGCAGCATCTGAGGGAGAGCGAGGATGGTGGGAGGTCACGGAGAGGACAGTCAACGGCACGTTTCTCTTTAATTAAACAGAGGGAAGTGCACACGACTGCGTTCTAGCCAGAACACGGAACAAAACCGGAACCCACATGAGAGGAGCACATGGGAATAATAACTGTGGGCCGGTGGTCAGCCACATGGTCTCACGGCCGCTCTGTGTCCTCCATCTTCCTCCATCTTGAAAAGTCTATCATTGTTTTCTGTCTGTCACTGCAGCTCTGATTCTTCTCTTTCCAAACCTTCTGAAAACAAAACCACATCAACCCTTTGAACCATTGACACATTGCTTTCTATTTGTTTGTGACTTCCCCCAAAGAATGATTTTCATCCTTGTTTATGTGTGAATGATGTTTGAAGAAGAGCACAAGCATGTAAAAATATCTACTCATTCACATAAAGAAAAAAAAAAAAAATCTTTTCAAATCTTTTCTCACGAATTTGTGACCGAGGCTCCAGACCGCAGATAAATACATAGTAATAAGAAAAGAACAGCCCACAAGTTATTTTTAATATAATATAACATGAGCTGAATAAAAAAAAAACAAATCACAGTTAATAAACGGGAGAAGTGAAGAAGATTTGTTTATATTAAACCTGATTATATTGATAAATCTTGTCTGTTACATTGGAAATCAAATAAGTAGTTGGATGCACATTTTATGAACTGAATTGATGTCTACAACAGTTTTTGATTTTGATCATGTAAGCACAAAACTATTTGACTAAGTCACTGACTGAACTGCAACTTGCTGACACACATTCTAATTATACCACATAGGGGCCAATGTTGGGCATAAGATCAGAGTTCTGTTGTAAAATGGGTCAGATGTCATTTCTGCGCCTCCTCCTCGGCCCGTGGAGCCAAGGTTCTAATTTGCTGGGGGCTCACACACGTTTGGTGCTTCTCACCAGAAATTGCATGTTTTTGAGAAGTGCACAAGAAGCGGGGGGAAGTTTAAGGAAGAGAAAATACAAATCTGCATGAGCTAAAAAAAGTCCAGACGTGTTCTCCAAGTGTGAATCTGTAAAATGAGGCAACATTAATCTTAGCTCTTGCTAAAATAACGACATTCTGAGCTTCTCCCCTTTAGATCAATGCAGCCTCAGAAAGATCTCAGCTCCATTTGTTTACATTCAGCCACTGACTAAACATGAGGAACATGTCAGAGGAACAGCTGCCTGTGTTATGCTATTGTTCCTCTCTGCCGAGGCTGTGGCATCCATGTCTTTGCAATTACTTTGACAATTAAAACCGTATTAAGGCTGTGCAGTGTGATGGCTCCATTAAGTATCACATGAGCACAGGGTGACAGCTACACTTTGTTATTCGGAGGCCGCAAACCTCGATGCGCTGCTACAGTAGCTGGGAACTGCATGTGGAGGAGCAGCAAGCTCTGTTCTGAGGAGTGTCTATTAACACACACACAGAAACCACAAACTGTGTGTGTGTGTGTGTGTGTGTGTGTGTGTGTGTGTGTGTGTGTGTGTGTGTGGAGAAAAGGCCTTTTTGTGGCACTGAGAGAGTAAATCACTGTGTCTGATATCTTCATTGGAGACCGAGGCCTGATCACTGCTCATCCTGCTTGTTCCACATTAACTCATTATCACACGCGCTCACTCCATTAATTCTCCTCCTTTTATTAGCAGCAAGCCTGGCTACACACGCGCACATACAGTAATATATACACACAGTGGACCTATGACAAGCAGCGCCGCTACCTCATCTGACAGCTAATGGCTTCATTAGGAGCGGCGTGTTAATTGGCTGACTTGGGGGAGACGCTCGTTAATGAGGATAAATAGATTCACACCTGAGCGGGGCGCTGCCCAGCGACGGCGGCGCCGTGGGACCTCCAGATGACGGGCAAACGTGGATGGCAGATATGGGCGCAACACTTATTTTTTTTTTTTCATAGGGTATAAGTCAGTGTGACAGACCGTTGTCCTGCTCGGCTCCCTCCCAGCCTCACCACCGTTGTGCTCCTCTTGCCAGGCAGACTTATTAGCTGAGTGGTTGATTAGCACCAGGAGGCCAAAACAAAGAGCAGTATGTCAAAGCAATTAGCCCCACTGTTTACCTCTCCGCTCCCAGGCTGACTGCAAAATGCATCTAATCCAGGAGAGAGAGAGAGAGTGTGTGTGTGTGTGTGTGTGTAGAGTCAGCTCAGACAGTTGCAGAAAAAAGGGACAACAGCTGTTCCATAGAGCAACCGTGTGTGCACTTGTGTGTGTGTTTTTCCTGCGTGTGAACAGTCCTGGTGCCTCAGTCCATCTGCTTTCCTCGCCTAGATCTCCATCCTCTGCTGTCTGGTCATGACAGCTCTGACACGCACACACAATCTTCTTTACACACCACTGGCCAGGGGAGCTTATATTCCCAGGGGAGTGGGAGTGGGGGCATCGGACAGACAAAATGGAAGCGGGCAGGGCTGCTTATTTGCATAAGGGCAGGGTACAGACCCACGGAAGGATGGAGGGAACTTTCCACAGAATGGACCGCGTTTCCACCTAGTGGTGGTGGATACTGTCTGCATGTCACATGGACTTACAAAAGGGAGTAAACAAAAGGGGAATGAGAAGGTTACACATGTAGAGGCTATACTGGTCAAATGTGTTACAGATTAGACGTAAACACTATGAAAAACACTGCAAGGTGACATCTTCATCATCGCCATCCTCCTCCTCAGATTTTACTCCTTCTGTAAAAGCAGTGTGGACAGAAAAGACAAATAAGCTCCGACCACAACGAGTGCATGTCAATAATGATCTTTAATGTCAATATATACAGAACCTGAAAGAAAAATAGAATCTTAAAAATCAAATGAAATAAATACAATATCATACAATTTCCACAATGTCTTTGTGAAGAGATAATTATGGAAATTCTTTTTAAATTCAGCCTCTCCGGTTCGACGGCGTGCGTTCCGTCCCCCCCAGAGAAATCCCTACAGCTCCCCCACATGCTCTTCACCTTCAACATACATAGATTTCTTTTTCAAACTACAGTTTGTCGTTGCCACAACCACTTCTTCTTCGACTGCAGCTTTTTTTTTTGATAAGTTGTTCTATCATCGCGAAGTAACAGGTGTCAGACTGTGAATTTTAAGGGACAAGAAACACAGACTGTGCCGAGACATGCATTTATGTTACCAAAAGTGCTGCCAGATGATTTTGACCCTCGGGGACTTCTTTTTTTTTTAACTGCGCCACAAGCGGAATCGTATCCTTTTATCTTTAGGCTAATAAAACCGTCTTACGCTGCCCTTCAGCCAATGTCATCGTGGCAACACTCTCACACATAAACCATAACTTCACTTTGAAGGACACAAGTTCAGAAAGCAGAAGCAAATAAGGTGAGGAGAGAGACAGAGAACTGAGGAGGATGAAGAGCAGTGTGGGGGGGGGGCGGGTGGTTTGGGACACAGTTTACCAAAGCAGCTTTGAATCAGCCAATCACAGTGAAGGAAAAACATCAGCTGGTGCATTCTGTCCTCACAAGAGGATGAAAGAATGAAAGGCGAGGAGGGCAAGTGCATATGAAAGCTGTGGAAATAAATACAAGTCTGTCTCCCCAGTAGTAACAGATGTGTGTGTGTGTCCCTCTTTCCTCTTCAGCTGACTTCTTCACAATGCAGCCTCGTCCAGTGTGCATGTGGGGTCGGTGTGAAGGTGTGAGTTTGTATGTTGCATGTGTCAAATAAATAGATTAAAAAGGGAGACAGCAGATCTGACTGGCCAGGACTTCGGTCTGTGTTTGTGTACAAGAGTCCAACAGGGGGTGAGGTAAAAACTGGAGGGCGAGTGGTGTGTGTGTGTGTGTGTGTGTGTGTGTGTGTGTCTACATGTCTGTTGAGGTGAGTTTCTTCATGCTGCGTCTCTTGGCTAGACTAGACGCTGCCACAGGCTCCAGCACCGTCTGACTTGTCTTCTGGCTCAGTGCTGAGTATGTGGCAGCCATGGCTCCCTGGTAAAACAAAACACGGTCTTCATGTTTAAAACTAATAACACAGTAACTACTATATAACATCTTATTATCATTATTACCAGAGGTTTGGTGCCTGTTTAGCTGCAAGGCTTGTTATTTAATCACCAGAAAAATTGAGAAAAATGTGAGACGTTCTCAGATGGATCGATGATACAGACGCCCTGAAGGTTGTTTTGCTCCAGTGAAGGGCTAATGTCATTACACTGTATAGGAGTCTGTATCAGATAGAACATACCACGAAGTGTGTAGCTTTAAATGTTATTTGTGTGCTGCAATAAACTCAGTTTAAAGTTTTGCACTTTAATGACAAATGTTATTGTAAAAGGAGGAGAGAGAGTCATGAAGATGAACATTTCCACAAAATAACAAAAGATAACCATGAAATGGGGCGGCCCTGTCTGAATGTCTGCGGCAGTACATAAACATCTGATCTTCTGTTTATAATAGATCAGATACACCTGTGATCACATTCTCCCTGCTGTATCGAGCACAAGAGCAAGGGCAGCAAATGATCCTGTGGCAGACGGCCAACATCGCTGCATTATTGGGTAAAAAGTTCAAAAGTGTCGAAGCTGCTGCTCCCTGTCAATTGAGCTGGCTGAGCGCTCGCATGCTGCCCAGACACGCTCTCTGCAGGGGGTCTAAGAACAACTGACTGGTAGCGGTAGTGTGACTCCACTTCAGAACCGAGTGGTTAGAGATCCTGCAGGGGAAGTTAATGGAGGAAGGGGAAACGGCTCTGTAAAGAAGAGTTGCTCTCTTTGTGCTGTTTTACTGGGATTTTGTGTGCTTTCAATGGACATGGCCTTCATGACTTCTTATTGATCATAAATATCCACACACACACACACACACACTGAAGCCTGTCTCATTTTATCATGGAGTAAGTGCACAAGAACACAAAAGGGTGCAGCACTACAGGAAGAATCTTTTTTTTCCTGCACTCAAATTTAAAAGCCATTGGGTGGGTGAGGTATAAGAGAATAGGACCCCTGGGGAATTGCATCACTCTTTGTTTCAGATTGTCACCGTCTATAAGGGCAGAACAAGTCAAGCTGCAGCTGAGGGGGTGCGCTCACCTTGACGAGATGCGGTGCATCATGGCGTGTGAGCTGGAAGTGTGGTAGCGTATCTCTGCAGGTGATCCACGAATGCTTCAAAACCTGCTCTGCTGTGTAGCGCTGGTGAGGGTCCACATGCAGCATATGGGACAGCAGGTCCTGAATGAGCAAATGAAGTGTGTGTCCTTATTTTGAGCTTTTATTGGTCTAATCTTGAAGTAAAGTACGCACACGCGCACACACACACACACACACACGTCTAGTGTCAGTCTCTGACCTTAGAACTGTCCGATACCGTGTCCCAGTTGCCACCTGTCAAAGAGAACTTTCCAGACCCTATTCGGAGAAGAATCTCCTCTGGTGTGTCGTTTGGCCCATTTGCGAATGGTGTGTATCTAACAGGTAAAACATCGAGATTAAAAATCACCGTTCAGACATTCGACCCCCTGCTTTACTGTGACTTTGACACATATTTCCCTGCTGCTTATTTTCTCAGCAAGTTATGACACTACTTCAGAAATGTGTCCACTTAACCCTTACCCTGCCAGCATTGTATACAGCAGAACCCCAAGACTCCATATATCACAGGCTGCGTCGTAACCTTGTCGCATTAGTACCTAAACGTGCAAAAGAAAGACAACGATTCCAGTAAAATTTCCTCCAAATATACACAATTGCAATTAAATACAATTTTTAATATTTTGACATTGTCTTGTCTAGATGTCATGTTCCCAAGCTGTCTTTACTCGCTTCCATACAGTCTCTTACCTCTGGTGCCACAAAGTTAGCGGTGTAACAGGGAGTAAGAAGGAGGCCGTTGCCTCCACGGAGCTGCTTGGCGAATCCAAAGTCACAGATTCTGATGGAGTCAGGATTCCCCGAGTCGTCCATGTACAGGATGTTACTAGGCTTCAGGTCTCGATGTACCACCTGTGAAAAAGGATTTTTCTTTTTAAAATGAGAGACACATTTGAATCTCACTGCAGTTATATAGTTATTGTGTGCTCACCCCTTGGCGGTGTAAGTACTCAACAGTCTTGGTGATGGTGTAGAGCACAGCACTGGCCTCTCTCTCTGAGAAAAACTTCTGCCTGAGGATCTTGTCCAGCAGCTCCCCTCCCTTCATCAGCTCTGTGACCAGGTATACGTACCGACCCTCGTCATACACCTGATATCACACACGCACACACTGTCAGCATGTTAACAAACCCATAGAGACCTTGCTGTATTGAAAACCTCAGACAAAAAGGTTACTGACGTCTCTCAAAGTGATGATGTTGGGATGTTGTCCGTATCGCATCAGGATTTCGATCTCTTCAGAGGGATCCCGTTTGCTTTTGTCTATAATCTAGGACATGAAAACACAAGAAGCAGGAATTGTCAAAAATACACAGAGTGAATAATAGTGAATAATTAAAAGAAAACCCTACAGTGATTATTAAATAGCTTTAAGCTACTTCATGTTTGACATTTAAAAACACAACACTTCAGATGTTGAGCCTGTGCTGCCCTCTGCTGGTAAAAAGTCATCACTATCCACATTCAACCAGTGATAAACAATACGTTCGAGAAAAGATTCCACTATATGCAGAGCAGTTTAAAGCTGCCTTCTCAATGTTATTGTGAATAATAATAATAATAATAATAATAATAATAATAATAATAATAATAATAATAATAATAACAATAATATATGCACATGATATATCTGATATATGATATACCCCGGGTACCTTCACAGCATAGTCCATGGCAGAGACTCGGTGTACACAGCGTTTGCAAATGGAATAAGAGCCAACTCCTATGTCCTCCTGCAGCTCGTACAGATCAGAGAACTTGGCTGAGCCTCCCTGCATCTGCAAACGAGAGGAAATATGCCATGCAACGTACACTGTAGTCTTGTTGGATCATTCTGCCGTTTACCTTTTCACAGCAGCTTGTACTCGCAGCTTTTCACTACTATATTTACATTTTTTGGAAAGTAGTAATCATACTGCATGTTCTGCAGTCAAACTGTTCTAACAGCTCTACTGGCTGAGTACGCACACGCTGCACAACTGCCAAACACTGTCATACGTGCAGGTGTGAAAGCAGTCTGAGAATGTGTGTTTGTGTTAGAGGTTTGTAGAGGGGGGCGTATGTAATCATTAATATTTTGCACCTAGACATTGTTTTTCTAGATTTCAGACATGGTGCCAATAGATATGATTGTAATTTTTGTATCATGCTATGTGAAGCTGCTAGTGCTGAAAAAGGCAAGGTTCTCATAATGCATAGTAAAAGATGCAAGGGCTGTTCCTCATTCCTATTGCTCAGTATGACAAATTAGTGAAGTCTCACAGTACATCTACTGGGATTTCTCCTCAGTGCCCAAGTGGAAAGGTTCTTTACTGCGTGCAGACTAATTGATTTTAACAGATGAACATCTAAAAAAACGCCTGTACTCATGGGGGCCTAACGAATGCCCATTCATGTGGTAGAAACAGTGATGGGGAAAATCAAAAGGAGAAATATTGTATGCTCACCTGAACTATAGGGAGTATGCTGAGCAGTGGTGAGCTCTTATTCTCATCCATAGGGGTTGGAGCAACAAAACTGAAGCCTTTGAAGAGCTGGTGGGCATTAGCACTGGGAGGGATACCTGGGGAGTCTAAATATACAAAAGATAATTTATAATATAGACAGATGAACATATAAACACCCACAAGATTTTCCTGTTGTGTTCATGGCTCAGTTGCAGTTTCCATGGCTGCAGGAGTGGCTGTTGCTTTCAAAGCAAAAAGCATTTGAACAGAGCAGGCATGTGTGTGTGTGTGTGTGTGTGTGTGTGTGTGTGTGTGTGTGTGTGTGTGTGTGTGTGTGTGTGTGTGTGTGTGTGTGTGTGTAAATTTACCTTTAGGTGTTTTAGCTGTGAACTCTGGGTCGAAGCAGAACGTATCATCTGGTTTACCTGCTGCAGGCTTAAATGGGGGCTGCAGCTCTCTCCTGAACAATTTCTAAGAAAAAAGAAAATGCAGGTACAAACATGCAGAAAACACACATACAAGTTAGAGATCAAACCCTACTGCAGGCTGTTTGCAGAGTGTGAACATATGTTGTAGGGAAGCCAAGAACCCTCCCAGATTAACCCCATCCAATCCCTCTAACAGCTCCCTGCATCCAATAGCATCCTGCTGGCTCTTAAACACTCATGCCGGGCTATTAGCGCACACGCAGTGAGAACTGGCTCTCTGCCCAGACACACACAAACATAGTTGGCATAACCAGGACTGATGGCCAGTAGTCGCTAAGCCAACCGTTTGTTAGGTGTGAATCTACAACAGAAGCTGTGTATGCAAGGGTCTGTAAAAAGAAGAAAAAAAAAGGAGGAGAGGAATGAGTGTTCTCACATTCCAGTCGATGGTGGAAAAGAAAGTGTGGCGTTTGATCTCCTCCACTCCATCAGGGCCGGCCCCTAAAGACACAGAACACTTGGTTCAGTTAACCTTGAAAGCCAGGCTTCATTGTTTACTGAGGATCAACACGCTCAAACACTTTTATCTCAGTGGATTTCAGCATGTGATCAAAATGGATGCCAAAATGTTAATGAGCTCAAGCTAAGCAAACGGAGCAATGCAAGCATCAACACACCTCGCCCTCTCCCCCTACTATTTTCAGTGAAATACAGAGAAGAAGTGCAACTCACCTAGCCTGTTAGCAGGGTTACGTTTAAACAGCATTCTCAGCAAACTCTGGGCTTCCAAACTTAGAAACTGGGGCATTCCCAGCTTAGCTCTGGGGGGGTGGGGGGAAAAATATCAAAAAGAATCGTCACTTACTGTACATATTCAGACTCGTATCATGCTGAGAAAATCTTAATCATTGAGCACATGGCGACTCACTTGAGGATCATGTTCATGGTCTCATTGCGATCCTTCCCTTGGAATGGCAACGTCCCCGTAAGCATCTCAAACTGCAACCACACAATGGAAACGAGGCAGTTTTTGGCATAAATTCATATAAAATGTCAGGAATTTTATAAAAAAAACATGTGCATATATGTAGAGCTTGTGTACCATTAGTACGCCCAGCGACCACCAGTCTGCACTCTGTGTGTGTCCTCTCCTGTTGACCACCTCAGGGGCCATATACTCCACCGTACCACAGAAGGAATAAGCCTTCTTATCAGCATCGACTGACTCTTTACTTAAGCCAAAGTCTGCACAAAACATACATGGGAAAGACAATAAATACTGGACTACAACGCCAATGTAAAAACATAAATACTTTAAGTGGTGATAAATGAAAAAAGGAACTAAGGAGAGCTAGTCTAGGCATAGGAATGAGCACAGTATGCTTATCATTAGGAAAGATACAGTATATTATCAGACTACTTAGCTTGTCTGACAAGCATTAAACATGACATGTCCATTACAGTTATGTAGCATGAAGTCAAAAACATACCTGTTAACTTTATGTGTCCAGCTTCATCAAGTAAGATGCTGAAAGACAAGAGCAATTTCATTACAGAAGGGAGCTTTCAACAATTCTTTAAAGCGAGTTAAGACTAATGTAATTTGTCACATTTTTCACTGAAGGAGTGTCACATTCTTTTTATAAATTGTTATTGCTATTGAATTGACAGAACCTTTGAATTTCTGAAACTTCTTAAAAGTGTTTCATCTTGAAACATTATGAATTTATTCACTTGGTGAAGAATGTGACTCGGGTAGAGAGATAGAACACTCCTGCCTGGGTCACTGTTTGCAGTGTTTGCATTTCCAACAAAATGGAAAATAGTATTTTGATTTCATATTTTAGCTTTGACCTGTGCTGGGTTTACAGGGTGAAAGGTCAAAATGTGAGGGGAAGCCCTAAGGTTCATACTTCTCTGGCTTGAGGTCTCTGTAAACTATGCCCAGGTTGTGCAGGTGGTCTAGGGCCAGGGCCAGCTCTGCAAGGTAGAATTTCACATCTTCCTCTGTAAACATAACCTGATAAGAACTGGACACATTTAATCTCTGAGCCCAGAACATGAGAGAAATACAGCAGCAAAAGAAAAAAAACACAATTTCAATATTAAGCTTTAGTAAACCACATGTAGAAATAACATATCATGTCTCAGCATCAGCATTTAAGATAGGTTACAAGATTCAGCAAGCTGTTGATTTGACATTGCCAGCAGCTATAGCTTTGGTTCTGAGACATGCTTTCAACACAAAGTCTGTCTAGAGAACAATCACACATTGTCTGACTTCCCTGGAAGCAATTGAAATGGGCTGATCTTAGCCTCTAATTGACAAGCAATCGATGATCAAAACGCAAACGGCACCTCCAAGAAAAGCACTTATGTGTCCTTAAGGAATTTAAGTCACAGAATGAATAAAAAGTGCACACGAAACAGGAGAGAAAAATGACTTAGCAGTGCTCTCACAAAAAAAGACTCCCGTGTGCTAAATTTGCACCGGTTCCATTTGTAGCTGTCATTTTGACTACTGCTAAGGGTTTATAAAAGAACACTGGGCCGTAGGTGGCTGTGATTTTCACATACAAAAACTTGCCTATTGAACTTTTTTTCAAAAATGACAAAACAGTATATACAAAATAAATACATAGAAAAAAATGCATTTTAACCAAAAGTAAGCCAACAGAACATCAGCTTACCTCTTTGGATAAACGAGTGAATACATCCCCTCCCCTGAGAAAGTCTAGTATTAAATACAGTTTCCCTTCTGTCTGAAAGGCTGGGGAGACAAACGACAAATTACAGAGTTAGATTCTCTTTGGGTTTTAGATTGGCACGTGCAAACACTAACTCTGTAGCACAAAGGAAACAGGAAGATTAGAAAATTATATAATACAGACATGGTTAAAAACAAGTTATAAACATTAATAATCCACATCCATTTAAAAAAGGAAAGAAGCACATAAAGATAGGTACAAAAAAATCTAAATAAATGATACAGAAAGAGATGCATGTAAGGATCATCCTCATTAAAAGTCAGATGCAAGTGATGATGAACACCAAGTAACAATTCATCATAATGTGCAAAACAAAGTAAAACCATGCAGCTGAAAGCAGTAGATTGCATGTTGATATTGAAATTTTAAAATATGCTGGCAATCTTGCCTATGACTGGAATGTGAAGGTGAACAAAAGTAGCTTATCTCTGCTTCAACCAGAAAAACAAAATAGACCCATTTTTGAATAGGAACACAAAATTTGGTGATATACAGTATATTTCTCTCAATGTAGCCAGGAAAACCGCTCAGTACAAGGTCCAAACTCAATGTTCTGTTCAGCATAATGAATGAGTTCTTCTCAATAACTTAGTCCAACTTCAAGTCATCAATGTGCTTTGAAAACATTAAAAAGCAAGTGGCATTCAGAACATTTTACCATTCAAAGATATAATGAATGATGGACACTTTGATCTAAACTTGTTCCATTGTAATTTAGGGGCTAAATGTTTTGACATGAACTGTAACCACGATGACTCCAAGGTAAAGACTCACCTAGAGTAAAAACTAAATAAAAATATAAAAAATAAATATTTCCCCTATGGGGAAGAAGAAAAATAGCTTAACATATTAAACTCAAGGGTTGAATTATTTCTTACTGCAGCACTTTCTGTGTTGTGTTCTATATAGAAAGATATGATTCACTGGATGCCACTGCTCGTCTGGAGTGGGATGATGATAAGATCAATCAATGCAGAACAACAGGTTAGTGTGGTTCAAAAGGTTTTACTTGAAACGGTGTAATAGTCTGTGTGCTAGGTCACTAAGACAGTTCTTACCGTAGTGCAATTTCACTATGAAGGGATGATTGACTTCCACTAAAATGTCTCTTTCCATCTTAGTGCGAAGTCTGTCCCTGACTAGACAAAAACAACATGAGAGAGAGAGTCAGAACTGAGAACACACAGACACACACACACACGCACACACACACGCACACACTTACCTTTCAAAGATGCCTTTTTTAGAACTTTCATTGCATATAACTGACCAGCATCTGGACCCAAGATTTTCCTGACAAGGAACACCTGAGAAAGAAGAGAAATTTAGAATGTACACATCCATACAAATGCTAATCATAATGGCAATGACACTGAATGTGTCTTCTTCTTTGTTTTTGTCACCTTGCCAAAAGAGCCCTGGCCGAGGACCTTGAGCAGTTCAAACTGAGATGGATCAGCCTTCTCACAGCCCTCCTTTACATGATGGGTGATAGGAATCTCCTTATAGGTCCCATCATCCTGCACAAACAGTTTCAGCATGAGACAGGCACACACATTTACACCGTTATTTCATCCTACACGCACGCAGCAACAACATGCTTCAAGACCTCGCACCCGTCATTACTTACACAGTGTGAGAGAGAGTCTCCCTCCTCCATGGGCTCGTCCATGATCTGATGTCCATTGATCTGCAGCCAGACCAACAAATTTCATCAGAGGAGTCGACAACAGTAAACACTTCCACAAAGCTTGTTCATCCTGGTTTTCAGCTGAGCGGGACTATGACTGCAGCTCCTGCACGCCCACATGTATGATGGAACATTCAGCAGATGAAATCGATGAGTCACATGCAATAACAATGCTTTTCTTTTCTCCAACCGAAGCCCGGGTTGGTGTCAAATGTTATGGAGTCCATATTCTAAGCCTGTCCAGCTCTCATCCTGTCCCTATAAACCCTCTCATTATTGGCATTCTAGCCTAATCCCCAGTGAGGGCAAAAACAACATGTCTGGCTGGCTCGGAGGGGCTGATGTGTGCGAGGGTTTCAGTCAGCGCTCACCCTTGGTTCTTTCACAGTGTAATAGTGAAACGACTTCTTTTACACACCCACATGTATGATTGCTTTGTTCACCTCAGAGTTACAGCCGGGAATCATTTGCTTCAAGAGCCCTACGATGTGATGATACCATCAACAGTGGAATGTGAGACACTCAAGCATCCGCAAGTGGACGAGACAATAAAGCAAAACTGCTTTAACACTAACCAGGTCTGCAAAATTCTATTCAGTTGTGAAGCTCAGCCTGCATGATGTATTCAGTCCAGTGTGTTTGTGTGTGTGTTGAATTCCATCAAGCCTCTGAAGAGGGAGGATGAGTCATAGCGCTACGCAAACCTACTCAGTGGGTGGAGCCACCAACATACACTCACATACATCCACAGAAAAGAACCCAGCAACCCACTTCTCAGTATCTTAGCGCTTTAGAATACGTGGAAAATCAGAGCAGACAAAATATACACTTGGAAAGAAAGAAAGAACGAAAGAAAGACAGACAGACATTAAGGCAGGCGCGTGTCACAATACAGGCCTGCGTGCATGCGTGTGTGTGTGTGTGTGTGTAATCTATTACATCCAGGCTTGCTGTGTCATAATTCACACATACATTTTCACTCCCACCTTTGCGAGGCCTCATCAGTGCTTGTAAACGGAGCACAGCCTACACTCGCAGCACAACCACTGAAGCCTTTTGCAGCCGTTTGACAAAGACTGACGGGCAGACTCAATATCACGTTCCGATATTGTCAATCAGAGCTTCGGGGAAAGAAGCGGGCGTCAAAGTCAGAAGTCGTTAGGAGGCGGCTTTGGTGGCCGGCGTCGCCGCCAGTCTGATGTAAGCGGTTAAGCTTGATGTTTACTTTTGTGCTTCTGTTAACTTGGCAGCTTTCAAAGGTGCAGCATTCAGTGAACAGAAGCCACCAAAATAAGCTGCCCCTTTCATTGATAGGCAGGAATATGATCAACACTTTGAAACGCGTCATCCAAAGGACCAGAGCTTCTCATATATAAATAACAGTAATAACAGAAAAGACATGTGTAGGTGAGGACTATCACAGATGGGGGATTTTAAGTGCGTCAGGTTGGTTTAGCTGGACATAAGAAAACATCCCATTTCAGGCCTGTGCTACAGCAAACGTAACCTTCATCCACTGTTGTTCAAACAAAGTCTCCAAAAGGTTCAACAACGTTTGATCCGTCTGTAATAATGATGGGACTTTACATCTGCTTTAAGTCATAACTGATGACGAGAATATGCATTAATGCAAAGGTGCTGCTCAGAGGGAACTGTTTATTAACTACTAACTAAGCATTGTGAGTATAGTTAAGCGCTAAATCATATAAGCGACTTAACGGGCAGTTTTATACAATTTGATAGTACGTATCCCACACACCTTATTTAGGTTTAAATAAGCGCATCACCAACGTTAGATAACTTGTGCTGCTGAAAAGTCAGATCGGTGTTTTGGAGATGTTTGGGCAAATTTTACCCAACTTAAGTTAAACTTCGAGTAAACTTTATGTTGTCGAACTGCGTCACAAGTTTCGTGTTCATGCATAAAAGCACTTTAGTAGCTCCTGACTAACTGCCCGTCGGAAGCTGAACGTAAACTTGCCTCCAAGTTTCAAACCTGCAAGCTGTCAGCTAGCAAGCTAGCATGCTAAGGCTAGGTGCGCTAAGCTAGCTACGGAGCAAACTCTTCTTCAGAAGTGTGAATAACAACAAGGGCTTCAGGGAGATCGCCGCCGGCCGACGGGCTTCGTTCCCCTGCGTGGAACGACGGGTTACGGCAACGACTCGGCCAGGCAGCGATTACAACAATAAACATAAGCCATGCAACAAAAAAATAAACATCCAACCAGCTGGTAGCATTAGCTAGTTTGTTAGCATGCATCACGGTGCGCTGCGGGTCGTGACGCGAATTTGAGCTCTCCCCGGGCTCGCAGGGCAGGCTAACTTAACGGGACAGCACAAACAACAAACAACGAAAAGCCGATTAATATGCAAAACACGCGTGTGCCAACTCACCTCACTACTAACGCTGTTTTCCTCCATCTTGTGCCAGGATTCCTCTTTAACTCTAAGGCATCGTTGTCCGCCTAGACCCCCGCTCCACGTTGCATGTCTTCCCCTCTGTGGAAGTCCTGCTCTTCTGCTTTGACAATCAGATGCACGCTGTGTGGCCGCGGACCGCTATCAGAATGGGTTCGAGGGGTCGGTACGGGGGGGATCGCTGATGTTGATAACCGAACCATACGCTCCCCGAGAGCAACTCTACCCTGCCATGGATGCGAATATGGCGGCTACCGTGGTACCTGATCGTCAGTGAATGAGAGTTTATTGACGTATTTATGACGCAATTCAGTTAAGGATTTCCCCCGTCTAAAGCAAAGCAGCGGATCTGGAGATAGAGAGGAGGGAGAGAGGGGGAGGACGTGGCGGCGCGGGGGACTTGATGCTGTATGACATGCTGTGAATGACATACATGAATCCGGCTGATGGCACCCTGAAATAGTCAACCGCCTCTGTGACACACAGAGAGTTCAATTTAGGTTTGACGCAGGATCACATTTGTGAACACAACAGATTTTCTTTTTTTTTTTGCATGGAAGAGTCTGATCTTGGGGGTGTAAGTTGAATGTTTTAAAGCCACTGGTTTATAAGCCTGTCCATCCCTAGTGCAAGTAGAAATAAGAGGCTTAGAGCTCATCCACTTTCTCAGCGCTCTCTCTCCCACCCACCACCACAGCCTTTGTGTGGTGAGGTAATGGATACACTACATGTCTACATTCACTTGTGCCTGGTCACAACGTGAAAACGTCATGACTTTGATTTAGAAATCAGCACTTGACAATGTGCACTTGGACAGAAATAGTGCACTGCAGTTCATAATGGATTATCTTCAATCGGATCCGCTTTAATTGATCCAAAATATTGTCTCTATCTTTAAAGGTATATTATAAAGTTCTATAGTATTTTCCCAGCTTACAACATAGTTCTATAAACACATGGGGCAGCAATAGCGCATTAACTGCAAGGTTGGCGGTTCGAGCCCTCGCCGTGGTCCATGTGTTGAAGTGTCCTTGGGCAAGACACTGAACCCCAAGTTTCCCCTGGTGTTTTGAGCCAGCGCCGGTCCATGGCAGCTGCTGGCATCAGTGTGTGAGTGTGAGAGTAAAAGGGTGAATGAGAAGTAGTGTAAAGCGCTTTGGATCCCGGAAGGGTGTTTAAATGCGCTATATAAGTTTGGACCAATTACCACTTACATATAATCCCATCTTCTTTTAGATGAATGATAGATACAAAAAAGGCGTCGATAAATTAGAGGTCATTTATTGTTTCTCTGGACTGGACCAGAGCAAGGCGAATGATATGCAGTAAAAAAGGCATTCGTTAGCCCAACAGTCATAGTGAAGCATCAATCCACAGGCACTGGGCGTGGAGCGTGAGTATACCAGAGTGTTTGTATAAATGTTAAGACCATGTGAGCTGTGAAAACATCTGTGTGGGCTGATAAATATGACATATGTCACTTTAGTTCTGTAACTGCTTCCTGCAGTTGCTCTTCTGATGCAGAGAGCTCAGAAACTTCAGCTGTTAAACAGTCTTCGTTGATGGTGATCGTTAGGGCTTCTTCGCTTTCGGAGTCCAGTTGAGGCTCCGTCGGGAAGCTGTGATTGGACGATGTGTCTGCTGAATCAGCAGCAAGGTGGGCTACTCGATCCAGAGTCACGTCCCAGTTGTGGTCTAAAGGCTGAGGTAGACTGGCCATGAGTTCCTAAACACATGCACAACAGGGTAGAAGTCCATGACTTATTCTTTTCACTTCAGTTTTACATTCCGAGTCCGAGCAAGAACCACTGTGGACGTACCTGCTGTCGCTCCAGGTCGTTAGTCCTCACAGCGCTGAGCAGGCTCTTCGTGAAACTCGCAAGTTCCAGGTACTTTTGTTTTTGGTTCTCTAGCTCATTCTCCAAGAACTGAACTTCTTCATGCTGAAATCGAAGGATTCAAAGATGTGGGAAGTTAGTTCAGACCTCGAGGTGTTCTAGAGAGACTAGCATGAAGAACTCAATATGTCAGTATGTCACAGGCACCTTAAATTCCAACAGGTTTTGCATTTGCTCTAGATCTGAAGGCACAATGTCACCATCAGTTTCCTCATCATCTTCGTCTTCATCTATTACTTCAATCTTCTGTAACAACACACAAATATTAGATCAGACCAACCACTTGTTATAATAAAAAAGTATTGGTATTTATATATGTATTTATACATTTCTTTTCTTCAACAAACAAACCTACTCTAATCTTATATTGGTATTTAGAAGGCAATGCAAGCATTTCCAGTACAAAAGTGCTGTAATATAATGTTTAGAAAAAATAAATAAAATACCTATAATTATAGAAAAAAACAAGTAAATATTTCGTAGAAATAGAAATATTTTAATAAAATGCTCCATCTTTCTTCATGCTTTTACATTGATATTTGGTTTCTAAATTTCAAACAGTTGAAGCAAGTGACATGTTAAAACAGCTTTCTCCCCAACTGACATGAAAACCAGGATGACTTGGCCTGATAAAAAAAGTCATGGTGATATAAGGGATAGAGCACAGCTGCTACAGTTTTGTGACCCAGCTAGTGTGAGTTTGTACTGTAACCAAGGACAGTGAATGACCTGTGTCAACCAGTGTAGTCTATGGCTAAATTTAATGAGGCTCTATTGTAATATTACATTCGTGAAATAATGACGTACCACATTATTGGCCATTGGAGCAGCATGGGGGACATCTGTTCCATCTTCTCCATCTCTGTGTTGTGAGTCGATAGTGCCATCTAGGAACAAAAAGAGCGCATGAATACTGAGCTCACAGAAAAGACGGTCGTGTGTGTGTGTGCGCGTTGTGAGCGTCTCACCTTCAGACAGGCAGACGGAACCCTCATCATTCAGGTCATCTCCGAGTTCAGGTGTTAGGAGACGTTCATCGTCGGGGCTGAGGGCCACGGGAGACTCGTCACCTGGAGATGAGTTTGTAAAGACAGCAGGCCCACCTTTAGGCGGCGGAATTTCAATACCCATCAGACGGTACTTCCGCCGTCGGTTACTGATCCATGTCTACCGATAGAAAAGTACAAAAAACAACACAGGTGAATGTTTCACTCGTGGCACAAACACTCATTAAAATTACTTTAGTCATATTTATATAATGCATATATTACTAATTTTGTATTATAAAAATATATAGTATTACTTAAAGACTGTCCTTGCAGTGATATACTGTTTCCCTCAGTGGGCAGAGAATGTGTGTCGGCAATAAATCGTCGTTAGTGAGGACTGAGAGACTATATTTAGTCTTTCAGCATTCCTACCGTGGCCCTGATACATACTGTAACTACATGACTTTTACACAACTTTCACAAAGTGAGTTAAAAACTATGTAATGAACTAAAAGTGTTGTTCTTCCCAGGTCTCAGCTTGCTCACATAAGTTAGAAAATTCAATTTAATAAATAATTGTGGTTTTAATAAATGTCATATACAAGCTGCCAGAGGCGAGCCATAACTTTGTGTGTGATTGTTTTTCTTTTTGTTTTATCTCAAGCCTGTGGCGTTACCTTGACTATTTCAGTGTCTACATTGAGCTGATTTGCTGCAGCTGTGATTTTTTCCCTGCAGACTGAGCCCAGGCTGGTCATGCCTCGATCCCAGTAGCGTTTCAGTTGGATGAGATCCCCGTCGCTGAACTGGGTCCGATCCTGCAGCTGAAAACACAAAACAATGTTTGATTGTGCAACATGCACCCTGCTCAGAGGCACACTCCCACCGAGCGTTCAAGATTATTTCAACATCTTAATAACCTTCTACACAGCAGCATAATAAATGGATGAATAAAATCCGATATTTATTCAGCATAGAATAACAATTGTATAAAAAAAGTAAGAAAACAACAGATCTTACTGTTCTTTTTCTGGAGTTGCTGATAACCCAGGGTGCAGCAGACACACTAACTGAAGTCTGCACACAGACACACACACAGGCATAAGTATATGAATGACCTCAGCATAAAAGCAATAACAACATTAGCCTAGCTCGCTTACCTGTGTGCTGGATTCCCCTGTAAGTGAGGTCTGTGCTGTGAGAGAGTAGCTGCCCTGAAGAGTTGCGTTGCTATGAAGCAGTGGGGGTCTGGAGCCTGTCGTAGGAGGTGTGTGGCTTCTTCTCACCGCCGACACGTCTGTCCTGTTTGGGCTGGCTGACGTCTGCTCCTTGTTAATGTGGGTCTGAGCGGCCATATTTGCCAGTTCCTCTTCCCTTTGCCACTCATCTTCTTCATCTCCAGTTTCCATAGCGATGGAGAAGTTATGACTTGTGTCCAGACGAAGATGCACTGGCCTATGGCTCTGCTGGCCTTTTCGAGTCAGGGCTGGCCCAGGTCTAATTCGGTCGCCTTCGCTTCTGTCTGACAATGTGAAGACCTGCTGGATACGAGGTGTCGGTTCAGAGACTGGACTAGAGTTTTGGGCTGGGAGGGAGACCCGGGTCTTCTGTGAAGCCGGTGGCTGAGGTTGGGGGTTGGAGTGAGGTCTGGATTGAGGCTGAGCCTGGGACTGTGAGGAAGAGGACCAAGCACGTGCTGGCACTGTACCGTACTGCTTAGTCCAGCTGTGAGGTACTACCCCCGCTCCTGCACCTACCCCAGACTCCCCATGGGGTAACGTTTCCTTCCTGACTGCAGTGTAGACTAAAGGACCTGAGGCTGATGCGAGAGATGGAAGATTCTGAGAGAGTGATGCTAGTTTGGAGTGTAGAGGAGAGGTGGTAGAGCTGTTCCTGCTCTGCAGGGCCTGGTTAATCAAGGATGAGGATGTGCGTAAAGAAAGCTCAGAGTCCGACTGAGATGTGGGAGCAGTGGGTCTTGATCGAGAGCGAGGGACAGAGTTCAGGGAGTAGATGCCAGTCAGAATGACATCATTGTTGTTTTTGTTGTTGCTCCCACTACTAAGTGGAGAAGAAGAGGAGGGAGAGGAAGATCTGGCTGTAAAGGTAGGGAAAGAGGGGGATGGAGGAAGGAGGTGCACACGACTCTGGATGGTCCGCGCCACAGCCATTTCAGCAGGAAGCAGTGGCCCTGCTGCCAAGCTGTGGTTGGATAGGGCAGCTCCGGCTAATGTGTGATTGGAGAGCAGGCCCCCTGCAAGTCCGTGAGTGGGTAAGGAATGAGACACACCTCCATTCTGGTCCACCTTAGAGGCGAGCTTACGTCTTTTATTGCCAACCCACGTCTGCAGAGAAATAACATCACTAGGGACTAATTCAGCAAAGCAAGGATAATAATTTATGACACTGTGCTAAGTGAAAGGACAGTCTCATCCTTATTACATGCCATAGGATTACACTCTCCCTTTTAGGCAACACAATGGTGCAGCCTTAATTCACACACAAATGTACAATTTATGGGCCTACCCGGACAACACTGAAGTCCAGTTTGGCCTCCTGAGCACATTGCAGGATTAGCTGGAAGCAAGCTTTGCTCTGATTGGTCATCCCATTCTCATAGTAACGTTCCAGGATCCTCTGCTGTTCAGCTGTAAACACTGACCGCAGGTTCATCTGAGAAACAACCAGAGACAAAGACCTTTTTATACTTTAGCAGTCAGAGCTTAGTGAGAGATGGTTTTAAATGAGGAAGCTAAAATGAACGATTACACGGTGACCTTAGTCCTTCTTGACACGTTTTTGCTATTTCCTTCCTATAACTAACACAACATGACAGTTTTTGTAGATTAATTCCACAACAATCATTTTTAGTATGATTCTTTTTGTAACCAATGTAGCACTGTTATAACAGCTCTATGCCCTGAAAACGTAAGAGTCAACATACGGCTCCAAAAGCAGTAGTTCATTTGTTAGAATGCATCTCGTGTCATGTTTTCCTCTCATACTTGAGTGCAGTGATGATACACTCACAGTCTGCAGGCCACGTCTCTGTGGCCACGCATCCATTCTGCTACTGGAGGGGAACGGGGCAGCCATGCAGATCACAGCCAGACCTCCATATTTCTAGGTGAGCGCAGGTCTGCCAGTACACATCCTGTCTCAGTGCACCGGACACAGCGATGGGTAGTGTCCCTGCAGAGACAACAAATCAGACAAGAGGTCTGTTAAAAGTAGACATAAACCGAAGTAAAAATAAAGGTTTGTTGCCACAATGAGTATGTTAAACAGCACAACATGGTCACTATCACAGTGCTGTGGAAAATCCATCAGCAGTTTTCACAAAACACCCAAGCAAACTATACAAAGATGACAAATAACGCTAGGATCTGTCAATCAAAGTATAATAAAAGTGATAACAAAGCCACTTTGTAACAACAACAACACTGTCAGTCAAGCTAAGATCCTGTACATAGCAAGACATTATGCCATTTATCTACTGCAAACCTCTCGCTTCAAACTAGTCCTAAGTGGGTTTAAGGCGAAATCAAATCGGGACAACGAATCATGCACAACGACGTCAGACTCCTGCAGAACACAATGCAGATGACTTTTAAAAGGATTAAAAGTTTCGCTCCAAACCTCCCTCCCTCCGTTAGATCGGTGTACAGTCAGCGAAAAGCTCCAACCTATGCGTAACAACACCTGGACGTGGATATAGCGGAAAAGCAAGCGGCGACTCAGTGCGAAACACATTTAGTAGCGACTGTAATAAACAGAGTGAGACACGAGAATGCGGCGCGACCAATAAGCAGCCAGCAGGTTTATTTTGGCAGACACACTGCGCATGGCTGCAGCCGATGCGGGAGCATTACGGAAAGAATTGCCAAACTAAATGCGTGCACGTCTGAACAGCTCGCCGGCCCGGCTGTTCAGAAGCATTGTCACCCCCGGGGAAGTACGTGCCACAACTTTAGGACCGCGAGCCAGACCGTAAACAAACCGGGTGAGCGCCACAATAGCCGCGCAAGCAGCGGACGTTAGCTTGCAGGCCCGGGCGGCCATGTCTGAGCCAGGCAGCTAAGCTAGCATTAGCATAGCTTTCCCCACTGGATAGCAGCGGCTAAACTTTTCCTTCAAATCTGTGATTTCCCGACCCGCGCCACGGCCATTCGCGCTGACCCGGCCCTCGAGCGGACACGAGCGAAGGCCACCCGGGACCCCACGAAGCGAGACGTGGAATCCCCCTCCCGCTTACCATATTTGATGTCAAAATCAGACGAACGTTCAAATTCAGCAGATTTCTTCACCAGTCCCCTTTGCTAGACAATGAAATCAGAACGTCCGATCATCAATTCTAATCATGATTGTGACGTGTTTGTAGACAGGAGCCAATGGGGGCTCGAGATCATCACTGTGACATTCGGAAAGGGCTGAAAACTGAGCAGCGTGGACCCGCCCACCATTGACTTTGTTCAGGGGGTTGCTGGAAGAGGAGGTCACAGACATGGAAGCAGCCAAAACTTTGGATGTGAAGTCGATCGTTCCCTCGTCTCCTAATATTAGAAAAATTAACTTCACTGTTCAGTTTTTACACTTAAAATACTCTTTAACATACAGCAATTTTGCATTTACAGTTATATTTGTAACGTAGGATTTTTATTTGAACGTAATTATTGTACCTTAAACTCATCAGTTATTATTATGCATCATATTTTACACGTTTTTTATTACTAAATGTAGCATATTAGAATGCAGAATTGACATTTAAATCAGCGTTTGAGTTAGATGGCACGTACATCTTAAAATATACAGTAGTGCTTTTCTAGGACACTTTTTAACCACAGTGGAATTTATCTGGTTAAGCAATGATAAACCAAACAGTAGCTTATTGGCACTTTTAAACATATTGGTTAAACATGCCGGAGGGAAGGGGATGAAAGCTAGGAACACTTACAAAATAGAATAGAATAGAATAAAGTAGCCTTTATTGTCATTGTGCGACATGTGTACAACAAAATTGGATTTTGAAGAAGACAGCGGCCTTTCTTTGAACCAGGATCAAACAATCATTGACCCATAATTGTGCTTGCATTTATGTTTGACTTTGCTGGTAACTGAACCAAACCACAGACTGTGACGTGAAGCCTTTTACTTAAGCAATATGCGTTCCTGTGGATTTAGGGGCAGTGGTGTCTACTGTTTATATTGTTTCACTTAAATTCTGTGAACCTGGTTTATGTCTTTATTTTTGTTGCCTTTCTTTCTATTTTTTCTCCATTCATTTTGGGGGTAAATGTTTCAGGTGTAGCTATCTTAGATGGAGAGAAATCATGTAATACATTTAACTCCCTCTGATCATATAAAACACACAAAACAAATCAGGTCTTTTTAAGGCCTGCAGTTATTTGCCAGTGTCTATTCTTTCTAATCAGAGTGAACTGATTTACTTCCAGTTTCGCACCATGAATCAAGTCAGCCTTGTGTGTAATGGGGTTGAGGTGGTGGGAAGGGGGAGCAATTCATTACGTCACCCTGCCCCCAGGTGCGCAGCAGGGGGCGCTGTTCCTCACAACGGAGCAGCAGCGCCTGAATACGGATGCCGATCACCTCATCTGTACTTCGCACTCTAAAAACACACATTTTCACCTTAGTCTGTGATGTAGCACAATCAGTATGCACACGTGTTGTGAACAAAGATTATAATAATAAATTCCTTCCATCAGTAATCATACACATACTGTATATATCCTCAGGTAGGCCTACTTGTGGTACGTCTCTGCTCGATTGCACATCATATTCTAAGTTATTTATCGTGCTTTTGTGTATAATGCAGCTTGAGTTATTTTTGCACAATTCCCTAATTTCTCTGTATGTATGTGCATGTGTAAAACGGAGAGGGAGGGAGATACGGAGAGATCCTCCCTATATGGTGTGCGTTGCACCATTCCCTGGTCTGTATTATGAGTGGTGGCCCTTGTGATGCTGCAGCGAGGCGGGCGGGAGCGAAAGAGGAGAGGGGAGGGGTCGCTCAGTCCCCTCGCGCCCACCGAATCCACTTCTCACAGCGTGCGGGCTGCTGGCGGGAAGGCACGAGAAAAAAAGAGAGAGAGCGAGAGAGACTGAAGGAAAGAGAGGCGAGAGGGAGGGAGAGAGGGGGAGAGAGAGAGAGAGAGAGCGAGCGTGTGTGCGTGCTGTGTGCGCGCGTGGATTGCACCACCGCATCCCGTTCACCGTTTCTGCAGGCGGCCGAGCTCTGATGGAGAGAATAAAACTGACAGACCGTCCCTTTTCCTCAGATTTATGCACCGCCGTGTCATTCCAGATGTGACTGACAGGTCATTTTTATGTCGTCCGCATTGAGTCCTGCGCTGATCATCTCGGAGAGACTGTGACACCATGGCTTTGGTTATGGAACCTATAAGTAAATGGACTCCAAAGCAAGTGCTGGACTGGATGAAAGGTAAATTGTGCATTCCCTCATTGCAACAAGCTGAACGTGTTCATTCTGCGTGTGGATAGAATGAGGATGATGAAGGTGGTGGTGGTGATGATGATGATGATGATGATGATGACGGTGGCGTTCAGCGGTGGGCCACACTGTGTGCATGTGTGTGCTCCTAGTACAAACCTGCAGGCTGACGTGTGGCTTTAGATGCCGTAACTGGCGGCCGTGGGGATGATTAAAGTCACCAAAGTGGGGTGAAAGCGTTTGAGCCGGCGCAGTGAAACGGTTCTCCCCAAGAAGCAGGGAGTGGAGTCTTACCGTTCTGTCATCTCTTTTGCTGGAGAGCGCACCCCTCGCAACCCTATAGGCTGCTAATGCCGCTGCCGCTGACTCCATCAGCATCGGCGGCAGAGTCGCTCTCGTCAATGAAGCTGGCTGATATGTCATCTGCTCACTCACTGGCACATGCTCCAATGCTCCATGTCACCACTCGCTTTATTTGAGCGCGAGAGTGCCCACGTGCGTGTGCGCGCGCGCTTATGATTAATATGGTTAGCTGCATGCACCTCCGCCCCCCTCCTCCCCCTTACCACCACCACCACCACCACCCCGCTCTCAGCCCCCCAATCCCCAAAGCCAACCGTACAGTTTCAGCACCGTGGACAGCGCAGTGCCGCTTGCCATATAAGGTAAACGCACCGTTCACGCTCGCTCTTTTTTGGGAGGGGGGGCTGTTGCTCGCTTTGCTGGCCCGAGATGCGTCCGTTCAAACAGACAGTATGAATGAGTAATCACTAATCGTGTGTGTGCGTGTGTGTATGTGTGTGTGTGGTAGTAGGAGCTGTTCTCACACACTCTGTTGCTACAAAGCTGTGACAGAAAACTGTGGTAGGCCTATTGACAGACAATGGAAATGGGCAGGGTGTCTGCAATCCCTTTACTTAAGAGAATGACTTAATCACTACTTGTGTGATGACTCAAACCTAAACGGATTGTTCCCTGATGCCAGCGATTGTCTCTGCATTACCTAAATATAGAGCAGATTTACAAACTTTTACCATTAAAAACATTCTGCAAACTTTTTTTAGCATTTTAGGAGCAATAAAAATTATTTTGATTGTGATGAAGCCCTAATCTGTAAGACTGTAGACTAGAAAGTGGTTTATAGACCAGGAAGTATTTGGGTTTAAAATGTGATTTCATAACTGGTCTTCTCAGTCACAGTGAAAACAGCCAGTAGAGTTTACAAAGCTTCAGTCTTTTTTTGATTGGACATTAGATTAACAGGCCTAATATGGTTAGGGTTGTTAAGTTTTGATCGGCCATGCGCTTAACGTGCACACACAGATGTATGACATTTTAGCTTGTTACAGGTCTCAGCAGGAAGAAAAACTCCATATATCCGAACAATAACATTTCAGTTGAATTCAAAGCTGACAGAATAGGACGATGTGTCAAACCTATGATCTCAATATGGTAAACCTAATAATTATCTTTGATTATTTGCTGCTATTTGTGGTCTAGTAAATTGAAAGCAGCCATTCTTGGGTAAAGTAAAGTCGTAGGAAATGTGCATAATTGCCCTAGTCTAAAAAGGAAGTAGTTACATCTCGTTACAGCTTCATAATTTGCCTCCTCACACGTGCTGTTTGAAAAACAGTCCTGAAGCTGGAGTTCAGAGATTCCGTTTCCTTTCAGACCTCCACCAACATCTTCCAGTCTTGTCCCCGTTCTCATAAGGCTCCCTGCTTTTTCCTCTGGGGCTTTAAACACAGAGCCTCGGTGGCAGGCTCGCGCTCAGATCTTATTCTCTTATGACTAAACTAAAAGGCAAAAGGCTGGTATTAAGCTGTGCGCTTACACAGGCTTCACTTTGGCCTCTGCTCTGAAAGCTCTTCATCTCTGTCGCACTGTTCCTGTAGTCTTGTGCCATTTTCAGTGAACGGTGGCACCGAGACCCTCTTTCAGAAGTGTTCCTCTCAACACAGAAGTACTTTAAGTAAAAACAAACACAAGACGAATGGGTGGTGAAAGAATTTGTCGTCACCTCATCTTGTAGACAAATTGGATGTGATGTTATTTCACTGTTTGGGAACTTTGCCGTCATTGTCCTCTGTTTGTCATTTACATTATGATGTTATTGTTAATGATATCTACATCATCTCACAGCAAGAAGGACCTGAGATTCTTGTCCTGTTTGTCTGTTGCTCGGGTTCTCTCTGATTCATCCCACGGTCCAAAGACATGCAGTCAGGATAATTTGTCACTCTTAATTGCTGGTAGGTTTAACTGTGAGTGGAAACAATAATCTGTTTCTACATGATGATAGGGGCTATAGGGGTTTCTAAACACAGTAAATAAGATATGACATTGGACATAGTTAATTACCTACATGAATTACCTACATTGTAACTTTTCTTTTACATTGAGAGACCATGAATTTGAACTAATGTGTGGGCAAATCACAGAGTCAGTGTCAGATTTTGTGGTACATAAATCATAGCTTGCACTTTCTGGGGATCCTCACCTTTGCTGTTTCAAAGCCAGCAACCAAACCTAGGTGAGACAAGCTGGTTAAGTTGATGGTTTTCTTCTGAGTAGTTGGATGACGGATGACCAGACTTGTTTCCTGCCTCCTAGTCTGGGCTGTTTTGTCAGCGGTTCTGAAGCTTTCAGGAACGTGAAGAGAGGTGATGATGGGAACGAGAGAGTCCAGGACCCAGGGGCAGAGACAGGGAGACTGGGGCCCTGGGTGCCCGCGGGCAGGAAACAGAGTGGAGTTTACGGCTGCAATGCCTGGTGCGTTGTAGTGTTAAATAGGGCGTAAGGCACGTAGTTTACACCTGAACGTGAAGACTCATGGGGTAACGTCTGTGGCACGGCTTCCCAGAGTTGACGTCTGGTTGGGTTGCGCCTTTGAAAAAAATCCTTTGTTGAGGCTTAGCACCAGTAAGATAAACTAAGATGTACCTTTTTGGTGGGATAAACTGGGTTTGAACTGGCAACCTTCTGCCTCCCAGACGAACGGTCTTATCAGGTCACCCACAGTTAGTCGATGTTTAACCCTGTGGTGTCTTAGTAATGAGTGATATGATGTGATATGATGGTACACCTATATGCTGGTTAGTTAGGGATCTTTAAGCAAAAACCCCTAAGCTGGCTGCAGCCCTATTTGCCACCAGTCCAGTTGTGACAGGTGAAAGAATAGGGGACAGAAAAGCTGTAGCCCTGATGCCAAGTAGACTTTATTGAGCTCCAGCTGCTGTGGACGGGCCGCTTCAGCAGCAGAACACCGGTGAGGCTCACACAACGATGACTCATCAGCGTTTGTTTTGATTCGAACACCCACACGAGAGGATTTTCCACTGTGTGTGTGTGTGTTTGTGGGTGTGCACTGCCGGGGTGATCTCCGACGCAAATGAAGTGTAAGATGTGACGCGTACGGGTCTGCGCTTTAATATGCGAGGCAGCAAAGACAAATGCACTGCTTCTCCTTCGCACTAGAAGGAATAATAATACAGCAGTTCACCAGCGTTGCAGTCATCTCTCGGCTCCTGTTTGCACGATGGTGAGTTGGAACCCCCGTGAAAGTAAAGCAATCGCCTGACGCCACCAGTTCAGTTTATTATCTGTTAGAAACGTTGCAACATAAACACTAAAGCCTAACGCTACAGCAGAGAACGTTTTATTCTGACGCTAAATTATTCATCTGGATGCTTTCTGATTGTCTCGTGGAGTGTTGTTGACCAAGTTTACTACCATTCCATACTGTGATCTCTGATTAAGTCTCCTGCTGGCATGGTAAAGGAGTCTGTGTTGGAAAACATGCTCCCCCCGACTCTGGCTGTGTGTTTGTACTTTAAGCTACATTAAACATTAAAGAGCACACCTTATTATGGGAACACACACACACACACACACACACACACACACACACACACACACACACACACACACACACACACACACACACACACACACACACACACACACACACACACACACACACACCTCCATTTTTACACCCACGTGAGACCACCGCTGCATTTGCTGCGTATGGATGCACACAGACGCGGTCTTTGGAATGATTTTTTACTGTACATCCTCCGTGTAGTCGCTTAAGTATGTATGCACACTGACACATATGCAGAGACACACAAACTCCAGAGCAGCAGCTTTAAGTGGGGCATCGGTAGCCATGGAAACCAGATCCGATCGAGTTGGAGTCACAGCACATGTCATAAGATGGGGAAGCGGTAACGCGCACGGATGCCCTATCCTCGTCCTGTGTGCCTCTAATACGCGCTCAGACGCGTAGCGAGGCGTGTACGCATGCAGCATTTGGATGCACAGAGGGCGAGCGGGAGAGCGAGAGAGAAAGCGGTGGATGGAGGAATTCTGAGATGCAAAGCAAAATGAAAGGAAGCCTGATGGGTCTAAAATGGGGGAGGAAATGAGGGAGTGTGCGGAGGGAGGAGAGCACAGAGGCGACGGCAGAGCGGTGCAGAGAATGGGTGATGCAGTGGGCATCATATCAAAGCGCCCGCTCTATCCGGCTGCTTGGACAGAGGCGTCTCTGTGGGGTTGCACGTCTTTTACTGGCTTGGGTTTGCACCTGTTGTCCTGTGGGATAACGTCGGACACCTGAGGTCACCATCTGTACGAAAAGAGGGTCAGTGGAAGCTTCTGGAGTCAGCAAAAGACGACAGGCAGTGTCTACAATTAAAGCCTTTATCATATGAGATGTAGCAAGCGTGACTCTCCTGACGTTTAGCTAGTTTACTTTTTTTTTTTTTAATTAACAGGTCTAAAAATATTTTAGAACAGCTAAAATCAATTGACTGGATCAGTTTCATGGATCTTGGTTTTTGTACAGTTGCTTAGTTACACATCCAGTTTAAAGGAAGCGTCATTATTGATACTTGGAGCTGCAGATTTATGCCTCTGTTTTAATGTCCACCATAAAACAGTCTCTTTATCACATATATATTTTCCATGTACAGTTGGGTGGCATCTGTCGGGTTGACGGGAGCAACGAGAACGAATGTTGTGGGCTTCAAAATAATGAGCTGGAGGACAGCGGAACGCTCCCTTAATTGAAGGAACACGTACTTTTTGGCGCTAATTCTCTTTGCATTAGTCAGTATGAGTGACAGGTTTTTCCATTAGCGAGTCATTTTTGTGCATATTTTGTAGAAAACCCCTTTGAAGTTTGGCACAGAGGCCGTTTCCTCAGCACGGGGCCGATCGCACCGCCGCTACTCTGAATTTCGTGCGGTTTGTGTTCTCTTCCCAAACTACAGCTGCAAATGGATTAAATGAGGAGAATATGGGCGTTGTTGGAGCTTGTGAGCTAAAGTTCATGTAAACATATTATTATGCTTCCAGTCTAATTGCAGTCACTTTAGATCCTCCGAGCTGAACCCCTTGCAGCTTCCTGGCTGACCCTGTTTTCTGCCTCCTGTTCCTTTAGATTGCCTCTTGACACCTCTTTGCTACAGTAGCTGGGTTTCAGAGAGGAGGTTGTGGCGCACTTGAAAGCTTATATACCGAGGAGGTAAAATGCCACAGTCACAAGAATATTCTGTCATGATGTGATGAATATTTCACACTAGAAATATTTTTAGTGAGTGTTGTCTCTCCTCTTGGCACTCGCGGAGGCACTTACTCCAGCTGGACGCTCACAGATGGGGGGCAAGGCGACGGGACAAGAGTCTCTGCCGCCTGCTGCTGTTCTAGGCTACATCCTGACCCAGACGTCGTCTCAGAGGAAAGAGCTGTTTGACAGCTTGTTTTCAGTTTCAGACAGAGCCATTAATGGTTTTGGGCAAGTATTAAATGTTCAACTGTAGTTTTTTAATATTATGACCTCATACCAACTTTTATCTCGCGTGTCTATTTATGCCCTAGCCTAGTACTAGCTCAAGGTCCCGAGGTCCATCCACTCACTGCTACAGGGAGGCCTCTGTCTGGTTGCTTGGTAACCCTCGTGTTTCTGAGGCGAGGAGGGTTCATTTTGCTCAGGAGCGGTCAGGCGGTAGGAGGGAAATGCATGAAATGTGGATGAAGCTGTCAACACGAGCCCCGGTGCGCTGGGAATTCAGTGATGGTTAGGATAAAGTGACCTTTGAGTTGAACTTATGGGGCAGACGTGGTCGACCCCGGTGCTCCGGAGCCGCAGCACTGCTTGATTTCGAACCGTTCCTGCACCTGCAGCTTCTGATTTGCTGAACACACCTGGTGGTTGCTCTTGGCAACAAGGGTTTTAGTTTCCCAAAATACAGCCCCTTTAGCCCTACATCTGTAAAAAAAGAAAACAATATTAATCACAAGAAATACTATTAGAAGGTTTGGTTGGAACATAATTTTCTTCTTAGGGCAGAGTTTCATACACATGCATGCATAAATAGTGCTGGTCCTTTTTTCATATCATCTGAACTAACTTTTAGCAACTTTATCAAAATTAACCTTGAGAAAGGTAAACATAACTCATGATAAAACTAAATGCTGAATAATTTGAATTACTGTTTTAAAATTAGAGTGTGTTTGAACTACATCATAATGAATCTAAACTCTTCCTGAAAGTTATCAAGCTTTTACGACATATTATGAGGGGAAACACAGAAAAATACTAAGCATTTATAATAGGAGACATTATGTTTTAATGAAATGTTCCACTGATGCTGTTTCGCATCAAATATAACCAAGTGCATGCACAAACATAGGACGGTAACAGTATATTCAACCATTTTCAGATGGTTTGAACTACTTGTCTATTTAAAGTCTGCATTTTCCTGGCATCTTTAAGCTTCAGGCTCAACAATATTTACAGTACACACATTAGTGTGGCCTTGTACTACGACATGAGCAGCTCTAACTTTAGACCCACCACCCCCACCCACACACACACACACACACCGTAAAAGCTGCTTTAAGCACAGATTCAGCTCTGATAAAACATCTTTTGCTCCACACTCGCTACGGCTCTCCGGGGAAACTATAGCAGAGGCTATAGTTTGCACAGCGAGACACTTCTGACATTACTCACACAACATAACTTTGTGTTTGGTCTAGCTGCTTGCAGACTGGAGTTAGTGTAACTCTTACTGTGCACGGTCAGCGTCACGCAGCTGGTGCGAGCGCAGTGAAGTCACTCGCAACTGCCGCAGATCAGATAACAGCTCCGCGAGTGTAACGTGATTAACTCTGGTGAGGTGCGCTATGAAGCCGACCTCCGCGCGCTGGTTAGCTTGTGCTCGTGTGAACCGTGGGCCATATCCAGCTGTCGTGTGAACTGAGCAGATGAAGCAAAATCAGCGGTTTGTCCTCTGGGGGAGGACTCTGGCCGCCAGCTGTGTGTCACACTGTGCACGTGTGCGTGTGAATGCACGCCTGTTTGTGTGTGAGGGCACTGGACTCTACAGACAGATAAAACAACCATCCCACGGTGGTTTAGGGTGAATTAGCCCTGGATGCTCTGGAACCAGCTCCCAGCTCCGCCTGAATCCTAAATATTAAGTGGAGGCACTTTGCCACCATTTTGCAAAAATTAGTCAGCTATCACATGTGCATTGTGAATCATGAGCCCACTACTAAAAAGGCAGGAGTCCTCTGGACATCTGGATCTTTCCTCTCACCTCTGTCTGATAGTGAGATGTCCACTTGGCCACATCTCTGCCAACACTGATGCTAACGCTATTTTTTTGCTAGCTGGACAATCACCATGTAAAGTCATGTTGCATGTGCACTGAAGAGCAGAAACGCAATATGTGGAGAGGTGCCCCACGTGGTGCTTCTCTGCAGCTCGTCTTTAACCAGTCGGAGATGTTCAATTAGTTCTGCTTTGTCACTTACTGTAACTTCTCCGGTGCGGCGGTAGCGCAGCGGGGGGCGGGGCTACCAGCTGGATCTCACTGACGGCTTTCCGCTGACGGTGAGTGGCAGATGCGTCGGTGCAGTGGCGCGTCGCTGCCTCGGAGCCGCGTGCCTCCACGCAGGTGCTCGTCTCTTCAACCTCGTCTTTTGTGCCTGGTGTTGTTGCTCTTTGTCCGTTTTCTCTCCCCCTCACTCCAACTGGTCGAGGCAGATGTCCGCCCACCGTCAGCCTGGTTTCTGTGTAACCTTATATAATTATATTATCGTGTTCTGTAAAGTTATTTTGCCTTGAAATGACTTATGAAGTGATTTGGCGCAATATAAATAAATTAAATGGAAATGGATAAACTAAACGACTGAAACACCCTGGTTAGTTACTTGTCTGTAACCAGTGGTTTTACTTTTAAGATATATATTTTACAACCAATATTTCCATATTCACATATTGAACAAATGAGACGCCCGTGCTTTGTCCATTGGGAGGAAATTCCATTACAAGCCTTTTCACTTCTGTTACAGCGCAGAGAGCCTGTTAGATCTCAAACTGCTCTGCCGTGTTGCGCCGTTTGTCCGTGTCCCCTCGGAGCAACTGCGAGCTTCTATTTCCTGCGCGTCCCGCGGCACGCGGACAGCGGGAAGCCTCCCGCTCGTCCTCTGTGGCGGGCGCGCGAGCCAGAGGGCGCGTGCGCTTGCGCGGCGACTGTGCTAAGGTGCTACCACACTGTCTGCTCCCTGTCAGCGTCGCTTCCCTTGGGCATCAGTGTTTTCCTCACAGCTCCGCGCCGCTTTTAACAACATGCCTCCGCAGAGGCGTCGAGACCCCGAATAACAGCAGTGGTTGTAATTGTATTTTCATGTGTTATTGTGTGTGAGGAGTCGGCTTCTCTGCGCGCGTGCACGTGCAGGGGGGGATTTGCTAGCTCTCCGTGCCTTAGCCGCGTGTGTGTGCTCGTTTTCAAGCAGGCCCCGTTCATTAAGTCTGCGGGGCCGTGCGCTTTCTGCTGACTTTGTTTGGTTCAAAGCCTGAGGCTCTTATTGATCAGCAGCGTGCTGGACCCACCATGTCTACAGCAGCTGATTGGCTCTCTTCATGGCAGGCGGCCACAGCTTAAGAGCAGAAAAGCCAGTGTTACTTACATCTTTCTGGGTATATTTTAAACATGCTTTAAATCGCTCAGCATTAGCAGCACGGGCTTCAGAAACGTCCGATTTTCCGATTCTCATACTGGAAAAGCAGCAGCAGATGCGTTTCTAGGTGAACGGCAGCCACCGACAGAGCAGCGCGACGCCGAGCTCTCGAGCTTTAAGCTGGTGTTTTATTCCTGTTTTGGCAGATCGAGGCACGCGGTTGCTGTGTGGGTGTCTGCACTCATGCCCAAAGTCTGTGCTGCATCCATATAGACAAGGATGGAGTCTGCAATATGACAGGGAGACGCTCAGTAAACGATCAATATTTCCTACTCATTTTTACTGTATCATTTTTGAATGGGGGGAATAAACCCAATTAGGCTTCCTGTGCACAGTCTAGTGGATAGAACCCTCGGCACATGCTAATGTACACGTGTCTGTTGTCTCCTCAGGTCTGGATGACTGTCTCCAGCAGTACGTGAAGAGCTTTGAGCGGGAGCAGATGGGGGGAGAGCAGCTGCTGCACATCACCCATCAGGAGCTGGAGGAGCTGGGCGTCACCAGAATAGGACATCAAGAGCTGATCCTGGAAGCTGTCGACCTCCTCTGCGCCCTGGTCAGTCAGTCACACGCCGCCGTCCCGGATATGCTGTCTGACTGTCAGGCTCCCAAGTGCTGTAACAGGGCTATCACACAGGTTAAAAATACGACGGAATGCATTTATAAAGAAAGAGAGAGGAAGGAAGGAAGGAAGGAAGGAAGGAAGGAAGGAGTTCATATTTTATTATATATTGGACATTTACTACCAATTTCCAAATACTTCATCGTCCATTTTAACTGAAACTCACAGTTTAAATTACTCCTAAAGAAATGAATGAAAGCAGTCGTGCTATAACACAGCAAAAATACATCTTCTGAGTGAGCTGTTTGAATTATTGACTTGTTAGAGTTGCTTGTTACTGTATCTAAGAGCATGTTTTTTGCTCCTAAGTGATGCATTAGCTCAATCAAGAAATAAACAAATTCCAGCACAGAAAAAAGCACGGATTGTTAAAACACGGGTTTTATAACTGGTTTGTCCAGGTTGCCTTGCTGGTTTAAGTCCCTATTTTAGCATTTTTGCTAATCCTCTGTATATGAATGACTCGTAGAACTAACATGACGAGCTCCGTCCTAATATGCATTCTACAAATGACGCCGTTTTCTTTCTCTTCAATCTGCTTTCAGTCAAATGACTTGAGGAGGACTGAACTTTCCAGGAACAGTTCATGAGTTCCTCATAGGTGAATTAGGCTGCTGTTTGTTTTCCACCAGCAGTTATTGATATTGGCCCAAAAGAAAGAGCTGGAAACATTTGGGCCCCGCTTTGTGTGTACCGCCTTGGTCACTGCTGACTGAGTGTGCAGTGGCCCTGCTCAGGATTAGAGAATTAGGGAGAATTAGGTGCTACTCTCCCAGAGAGAAAACGAGGCTGCGAGGAAGGCAGCGCGAGGGGGAGAGGAGGGGAGAGAGCGCGTAGAAGGAGCATGCAGGATGCACCTTATCTCCCAGGCACACATGGCTGGATTAGTTGGGGCTGCGTGAACGCGTGTGTCGGCGTGTGTAGGTGTGTGCGTACGCGTACGTGCTGGTGTGTGCGCTCATCAGCGCTGCCTCGTCTCATTCAAATGCCCCAGCATGCTCGAGTGTCCCAGAGCAGCAATCACCGTACGTCCTGGAACTGGATGGACACACACACACACACACACACACACACACACACACACACACACACACACACACACACACACACACACACACACACACACACACACACACACACACACACACACACACACACACACGTACATACGGATGCCAGGTAGACTAAACGCTCACTAACAGTACTGCTGCGAGAGGTTTTAAAGAAGAGTGCTGCTTTAGTACTTTTTGCTGTCGTTCCCAGTGAATACATTAAAACCGTGCATGGATTGTGATGGATTCTGACCTGGAAACACAAGTCAACCACAAACATTTGGAAGGAAAGTCACATTTCAAATTGTGCCGCTGCTCATTTCTTACCCCACTGAACACTCTAATAGTGACCCTCCAATGTTTCTTGATTTCTTCAGCTCATTTTTATATAACTGGACCTAACGCAGCTATTGTCCATCTTCAACCTGCTTCTTCTGGCTCCACTCTTATGACTTTAGGGCAAACAAGTGGAGTTTCTGTGTGAGGTTAAAGTGCTGACTGAGTATTCAGGCTCTATAAATGTGAATAGGTTCCATCTTTTATACCCATACAATCAAATTCTCACACCTGCTATCTATGCGCACATAAGTGTGTGCACTGGATTTCCATCAGGATGTGCTGAGAAATGTGTTTTTTTTTTACTGAATTTTTTTACTGAATCTTTGTAAATACAAACAACAAAAATGATCAATTGAAACTGTTTCCTAATTTTCATTTCATTACCTTTGTTCTAAGAAATGGATCTACTGCTTCATCGCCTACCTGGGAAGGTGGGATTGGGAGGAGTCTGAACTGGGCTGGTCGCACAAACACTTTTAGTGCTGTGTGCTGTGGTAGTTTGCAGGCGAATGTGAGGAGCTTGGAAGTGAATCAGTACTTCCACCTACGGCTGTGAACTCACCCGGGTGGAGCGGACGAGTAGAGCCCCCCCCCCCCCCCCCCCCGCTCCTGGACGCCTCCCTGGAGAGGCACGTCCCACTGGGAGAAAAGACCTGGGACGTGCTGGGGAGACCCGGCTGGCCTGGGATTCACCTTGGGAGTTTAAATTGTTTGAGGACACCGTCCATTTTGATTTGATTTTAGTCTAGTTTTCAGTAATAAAATATTTGTGACATTACAGCTTTTGGCATTTTTGCTGTGTGCAGTTGCCATGGCTACAGGTGCTCTTGACATTGTCGGGGGTTAGTTGAAAAAGGCTCATTATTTGAGCCTTTTTCCTTGTTCACACACACACTGTCCGTGTTCATGTGCTGCGCAGAGGTCGTGAATAGGATTTTACAATGAGATAATAATTACTCTGTGGCGGTTTGTGCGTATTCACATTATCCTTCAGTTATTCAATGAATCGAAGGACTGTACTTTTTCATGTCTAGGGTTACTCTGTGCTAAGTTGTATATTTGATGCTCATCAGAGACAGATTTCTGTCATGGTTTTGCCTGAAATGGATAAAAATGGGTGAAATATCAACAAAGAGGAGAGGCAACTCTAAACACGGCTGCCATGGCAACCGCATTGACATGACGGTGGAGACGAGGGGGGCGCTCGCAGTAATGGCATCACTCTCTTACTGTATTGATTTGACACACACAGTTATACATATGCACACGCTGCTCAAATAATTGCATCTTTTTTTTTCCTCCACACACACACACAAAGTCAGGCGACACAGCGCCCCCCCCACACACCGCCTTCCTCCCACCCCCTCATCTCAACACTGTCCCCTGGAGAGAGCCACCCAACAGCTTTAGAACGAATCCTAGGACAGCTTAATTACAGCTGTGCAAACACGCACGCCATGAGTTCATGTGTATATCAACATTCACACGGAAGATTCTACACAACGCAGCATATGCATGACCCAGATTCAGTCAGATGCATAGCTGGGCAGCCTTTCTTCCTCTCTCTCCCGCTTGTCTTCTGCCTCTTTAGCTCCTCAGTTCCCTCAGTTCTCCTTCTCTCTGCTGCCACTGTGAAACGCTCCCTCCTTTGTAGTCACTGTGGTCGTGACTGTGTAGAACTGATCTGGAGGCAGAGGAGGAATAGATACGTCTAGCTTAGCCTGTGCCTCTGACGATGCAAGGGCGTGTGTGTGTGTGTGTGTGTGTGTGTGTGTGTGTGTGTGTGTGTGTGTGTGTGTGTGTGTGTGTGTGTGTGTGTGTGTGTGTGTGTGTGTGTGTGTGTGTGTGTGTGTGTGTGTGTGTGTGTGTGTGTGTGTGGCCTTGGTGTCAGCAGGAATCAGGCCCCGTCAGGCAGGACATGACTGGAGGTGCCTTGGGCTGCTGAGCGTAATGTGGCTCAGTGGGTCTGTGTGTGTCTATTCAAAAGGGTCACGGTGCAGTAATGGCTATACTCCAACAGTGCAGACGTGCATGAGCTCTAATATGAAAATAATTGTTCTCCATAGATCGTTATCCTACTTCCAGTTCATTCAGATCCGAAACACGCCTTGTGCTTTTATTACAGTGGAAACTTGTAACCTGTCTCATTGTGCTTTAGTCAGTTAAACGTCGCCTGCTGTGCAAGTTGTAACTTGGGAATATAATGAATTAGTTTTTTTCAAAATGAGGCCTGGTTGGTCTGCAGTAGCTTAGTTCACACACTAAATACAGTGGAGACCTTACTGAACCTCCATGACATGGCATCTTATATCTTACACAGTCAACAGAACCAATACCAATGAATCTACACATCACTAATGAACCACATGCTTTGTAGTATTTTGTTGACCTCTCTATCTTGTCTTTGAGCTGATTTAGGCTAATTGCTTTCTAAGAACACTACAAAAGTGTGTGTTTACTGTTCTCCTAATATTAATCTTTGTGTTTTTTTCAAAGAACTACGGCCTAGAGACAGAGAACCTCCGGACTTTGTCCCACAAGTTGAACGCATCAGCAAAAAACCTCCAGAACTTCATCCTGGGCAGGCGGAGGGGTGGACACTACGATGGCCGCGCTTCTCGGAGGCTACCCAATGACTTCCTTACCTCAGTGGTAGATCTGATTGGCGCAGCTAAGAACCTGCTGGCCTGGCTCGACAGGTGGGTGATTCGCCTCCTCTTATGGACTGATGGGACTTTTTGCTTCCTTGAATTTATATAAACTAAAATCTATTGTAAATCAAAGCAGACACAGGCCTTGTTGTTGTGCTGCCTTCAATATGAAACCAAATATTGTTGTTTGTCTTCATGAAAAGCATCTGTGCTCTGAGAGAAGCAGCAGCTTTTATTTCTTTTCCTTCGCTCGCTGCCCTCTCACGACTTTTAAAGTCGCACTGTTGGCAAATAAATAATGGGAACACAACAAATGAAAATAGCTCAGTTGAATAAAGAGACGCACTCAGAACCAAGTGAACTAAACGTGTTAGCGATGCCACGCTCATATTCATTTAGGTGGAATTTTAAGTTTGAGAAAACACCTCAGTTGTTTACCAATCTATGAAAATGTGCTGAAGACATTACACCTGATGCTTTTTCATGTAATTGAATCGGTTTCCTGCTTCTTCCAGGTCTCCTTTTGCCAGTGTGACCGAGTATTCGTTACTGAAGAACAACATCGTGCAGCTCTGTCTAGAATTAACGACCATCGTACAACAGGTGCCTCCCCGGAGTCCGGAGCTCCCAGAATGCACACTCACCCATCGTTCATGCATGTTTATTGGGCCCGTAAACTAAAGGTCACGGTTTAAACTAAAAGGTTAAATCTGCGGTTGGGAACATTAAAATGGTTTGAGCTTGTTTAAAGTATTTGTATAAATCAGCTTAGGAAAAAAATGTCCACTGATTAATATTAGACCTCATTATTAGACCCCTGCTTCACTTATGAACCTTGACAGAATGAACAAGGAGCTGAAAATCTCCACCTCTGGCTCAGTTTATCATTGTACATTTGCACACTTGGAAACAAAAAAGTTAATTAAAAAAAACTGTATTCATGCACACTCTGGTGCAGTTAAAGCACCCTGATTGGACAAAAACTCTTCTGGACCTTATCCATGTCCTCCCTGTAAGAGCCTGCTTAGAGACTGTGTCTGTATGTGTGCCCAGAGTGAGTCCTGGAGCTGAGCAGATAACACCCATCCCCTCTTACAAGGTCCAAAGGAGAGGGAAGAGAAAGGGACCACCACAGGTCCACAATGGGCCAAATGAACAGGGTTCGGTGAGACAGACAAAGGTGGCAGCGCTGCCTGCACTAATGCATCAAACAGATGAATTAACTGCTACCATGCACATCTGGTGGATTTACTGGGCCGCTCTCCCAGAAACAGATTAACTATCAGCTGTCGTTAAATAAAATCTGTCATAGTCACAAAATGTAGTTTTGAAATCCTGAGGAAGTTCCAGGCAGAACCTGACTGTAAAGTGCAACAAAGTGGCCGACTCATTCTTCCGATTCCCTTCTTTCCTGACTGATGATTTTGGAGCCATTTGATCTTCTGTGCGGATGCTAACAACCTCCGTCTCAAATTGTCTCTTCCTGTCTTCCTCTCATTTTTCAGGATTGCACTGTGTACGAGACAGAGAATAAGATTCTCCATGTGGTAAGTTTTCCTTTTCAAATGTAAAATCCATTAAGTATCCAAAGCTTTATTCACAGAGAGAAGGAGAGACATAAAAGCAATGATATCACATTAAATGTTTAGACACAATAGTTACATAAGGCACATTTGTTACAATCTTATGTAAATAGACAAAATAACACAGAGTCTGTCAGGTCAACTGTGCACTTTGGGCTTTTTAACTAAAAGTTTAACAGGCTAAATGGCATCTTACCTACCAATAGGCTGACCCAAATATATATTGGCTTCAGCTCTGTACTTTATACTGTCACCAAAGTGATATCAATCATCTCATTTAACTCCAGGCAAGAAAGTGAATGTCCCTAAATGTCAAAGCATTGTTTCAATAAAATGCAGCCAGTCTACCTGTAAAACAGATTTTCATGGCTTTATAGCCACTATACTGTGTGTTTGTTGAGTATGTTGGATGCCACTGAGCTTGAGGCCTGTTAAAATCTTAACGTGTGTGTGTGTGTGTGTGTGTGTGTGTGTGTGTGTGTGTGTGTGTGTGTGTGTGTGTGTGTGTGTGTGTGTGTGTGAAAGCGAGTGAGCAGCCAGTGTATGATCCAGGCTGACAGTTGGAGCAGGACACTTCCTGCTGCCATTTAAGGTCACGTGCAGAAGACAAAATAAAACGTGGTTGGGGAGGCTGATTAATGTATGTTTTCTGTCAAGATGTACAGTAGTATGTATTTTATAAACAAAGCCGATTAAAAACTGCAGCTGAGACATAGGTTCCCTCACTACAATTGCCTCTCACGGCTGTTGTCAGGAACTCGGGCGGGCGGCGGACCCACATGCACAGCACGGAGGCGATATTATAATCAACAAAAGGGTTTATTCTTAAAGGCACGGTCAGACGGTCCAGGTCATACACGAAAAGGCTCGGCGAAAGTACAGACAGGGAACAGGCAAAAACTCACGGTAGGTAGATAATCCAGGGTCGGGCAGGATACACGATACAGACAGGAACAAGACACGAGAAACACGAACACTCAGGGAACTCAACTCAACAATCTGGCAGGGAACTAAGGACACAGGTGGTGGTTAAATACGCAGTGACTTGATGACTAACAGAGTGCAGGTGTGGGTAATGAGCAGGGACAGCTGTGACAAGACAAGAAACCGGAAGTAAAGCTAAAACAGGAACAGAAACCAGGAGACTACCAAAATAAAACAGGAAACAACTAGAACACAAAGCCAGATCATGACAGTACCCCCCCCCCTATGGCGCCTTCCACGGCGCCTACGGAAGCCCCCCCCCCAAACCAGGGCGGGCGGAGGGTGGTCCCAGGCGGAGGGACCGAATCCCTACCCCTCAAGGTACATGAGCAGGGTGGGTGGAGGGAGGACCGGGGGAGGGCCAAAACAATAGTCCACAACAAAGTCCACGAACAGGGAAGACACGAAGTTCAGGGATTCCCTCACGGAGGGTGATGGCGTGGCGAGACCCTGCCCAGCAGCCGCTGAGCCAGGGTGGCACTCTTAGTGCCCTTGGGCTGGGCCGATGTCCCCGGGAGCCACCCCGAATGGCAACGTCCTCCAGGCGGACGCTGATCCGATGGGCTGAGGAGTCGAGGCGGACGTCGCCGCAGGAGGCAGCGCCATCCGGGCAGCAGGAGGCGCCGAGGGCGAGGCCACCAGTCCGGCGGCCGAGACAAGGACGAGGCAGGAACCAGCGGCGTCCTCCTTGGACCACCGCGACGAGAGCCAGGAACCAGCGGCGTCCTCCTTGGACCACCGCGACGAGAGACAGGAACCAGCGGCGTCCTCCTTGGACCACCGCGACGAGAGACAGGAACCAGCGGCGTCCTCCTTGGACCACCGCGACGAGAGACAGGACCCAGCGGCGTCCTCCTTGGACCACCGCGACGAGAGACAGGACCCAGCGGCGTCCTCCTTGGACCACCGCGACGAGAGACAGGACCCGATGCAGGTGCGGCCGGAGCCGGGCCGCCAGGAACCGATGCAGGTGCGGCCGGAGCCGAGCCGCCAGGAACCGATGCAGGTGCGGCCGGAGCCGGGCCGCCAGGAACCGATGCAGGTGCGGCCGGAGCCGGGCCGCCAGGAACCGATGCTGGTGCGGCCGGAGCCGGGACGGGCGCGACCCCCTCCTGGAGGTCCGCCGGGACTACGACGGGAGCGACCCCCTCCTGGAGGTCGGCAGGAACTACGGCGGGAGCGACCCCCTCCTGGAGGTCGGCAGGAACTACGACGGGAGCGACCCCCTCCTGGAGGTCGGCAGGAACTACGGCGGGAGCGACCCCCTCCTGGAGGTCGGCAGGAAACGGAGGGCGCTGACCCCCTCCTGGAGGTCCGCCGGAGCTGCGACGGGAGCGACCCCCTCCTGGAGGTCGGCAGGAACTATGACGGGAGCGACCCCCTCCTGGAGGTCGGCAGGAACTATGACGGGAGCGACCCCCTCCTGGGGGTCGACAGGAACTGCGACGGGAGCGACCCCCTCCTGGGGGTCGTCAGGAACTGCGACGGGCGCGACCCCCTCCTGGGGGTCCGCCGGGACTGCGACGGGCGCGACCCCCTCCTGGGGATCCGCCGGAACTGCGACTGGCGCGACCTCCTCCTGGAGGCGCGCAGGAACTGCGGCTGGCGCGACCTCCTCCTGGAGGCGCGCAGGGAACTGCGGCTGGCGCGACCTCCTCCTGGAGGCGCGCAGGAGCTGCGGCTGGCGAGACCTCCTCCTGGAGGCGCGCAGGAACTGCGGCTGGCGCGACCTCCTCCTGGAGGCGCGCAGGAACTGCGGCTGGCGCGACCTCCTCCTGGAGGCGCGCAGGAACTGCGGCTGGCGCGACCTCCTCCTGGAGGCGCGCAGAACTGCGGGCTGGCGCGAACCTCCTCCTGGAGGCGCGCAGGAACTGCGGCTGGCGCGACCTCCTCCTGGAGGCGCGCAGGAACTGCGGCTGGCGCGACCTCCTCCTGGAGGCGCGCAGGAACTGCGGCTGGCGCGACCTCCTCCTGGAGGCGCGCAGGAACTGCGGCTGGCGCGACCTCCTCCTGGAGGCGCGCAGGAACTGCGGCTGGCGCGACCTCCTCCTGGAGGCGCGCAGGAACTGCGGCTGGCGCGACCTCCCCCTGGAGGCGCGCAGCAACTGCGGCTGGCGCGACCTCCTCCTGGAGGCGCGCAGGAACTGCGGCTGGCGCGACCTCCTCCTGGAGGCGCGCAGGAACTGCGGCTGGCGCGCCCTCCTCCTGGAGGTGCGCAGGAACTACGGCTGGCGCGACCTCCTCCTGGAGGCGCGCAGGAACTGCGGCTGGCGCGACCTCCTCCTGGAGGCGCGCAGGAACTGCGGCTGGCGCGACCTCCTCCTGGAGGTGCGCAGGAACTACGGCTAGCGCGACCTCCTCCTGGAGGTGCGCAGGAACTGCCACTGGCGCGACCTCCTCCTGGAGGTGCGCAGGAACTGCAGGTGCTGCCTCCTCCTGGAGGCCGGCGGGCGCTGCGGCTCCAAGGGTGACGGGGACTGGAACGACCGCTACAGGGCCGACGGGAACGGGGAATGGAACGACCGCTACAGGGCCGACAGGAACGGGGTCAGAGACAGGGGTGCCCTCTACTTGGCCTACGGGAACGCCCTCTACTTGGCCTACGGGAACGCCCTCTACTTGGCCTACGGGAACGCCCTCTACTTGGCCTACGGGAACGCCCTCTACTTGGCCTACGGGAACGCCCTCTACTTGGCCTACGGGAACGCCCTCTACTTGGCCTACGGGAACGCCCTCTACTTGGCCTACGGGAACGCCCTCTACTTGGTCGACAGGGACAGGAACTGGAACGACCTCAACATGGCCGACAGGAACAGGAACTGGAACGACCTCAACTTGGTCGACAGGAACAGGAACTGGAACGACCTCAACTTGGTCGACAGGAACAGGAACTGGAACGACCTCAACATGGCCGACAGGAACAGGAACTGGAACGACCTCAACATGGCCGACAGGAACAGGAACTGGAACGACCTCAACATGGTCGACAGGGGCAGGAACTGGAACGACCTCAACTTGGTCGACAAGAACTGGAACGACCTCAACATGGCCGACAGGAACTGGAACGACCGCAACATGGCCGACAGGAACTGGAACGACCTCAACATGGCCGACAGGAACTGGAACGACCTCAACATGGCCGACAGAAACTGGAACGACCTCAACATGGCCGACAGGAACTGGAACTAGAACGGCCTCAATATGGCCGACAGGAACTAGAACGGCGTCCTCCTCTGAGGAGCCGACAGGAACTAGAACGGCCGCAACATGGCCGACAGGAGCTGGAACGGCCGCAACATGGCCGACAGGGACTGGAACGGCGTCAACTCCGGAGCTGGCATGACAGCTTACAGCTGCCGAGCTCGACGGGGAAGACGTCGGGCCTGATTGGGTGGGGTTAACAATCGTCAGACGGACGGCGCCCTCTGACGGGGACAAGGACGGAGCTGGGGTCAGGGCAACACACGACTGATCTGGGGTCTGGGCAACACACGGCTGATCTGGGGTCTGGGCAACACACGGCTGATCTGGGGTCTGGGCAACACACGGCTGATCTGGGGTCTGGGCAACACACGGCTGATCTGGGGTCTGGGCAACACACGGCTGATCTGGGGTCTGGACTAGGTTCGACTGGGCTGGGACCTGGAGACGACAGGGCTGCACCGGGGCATGAGTAACACACGGCTGACCTGACTGAGAGGTGGGGCATGAAGCGACCGCTGGCTGCAGGCCCGGGAGTTGCAGGGCCTCACGCAGGACAGGCTCCCTCCGGACGAGAGCGGCTGCTTCCTCGAACAGTTGTCCTCTCGCGCCCTGGTCTGTAGCCGAATTGGCGGTGTTCATGAGGTGGGCGAAGAGAAAGGCAACTGGAGGAGAGCAGAGGAGGTGGACCCGTCGGGCGACGCTGTCTGGGATGCCTGTTATCAGAGGGACACAGTCAGTCAGAGAATTAAGGGGCTCCTCTGTCGGGGAAGAAGGCTGCTCGGTCCCCATGACCGAGACCGCGGGACCCGGGATCCTGGACCCGCGCCGCCGCCGTCGCCGTCCGGAGCAGCTGCGACTGTCCGTCGTTTGAGGCGCTGGGCGCGGTGTGGACCGGACCTCTGTACCGGGATCCGCATGGTGAAACGGGGCCGCGGCGTCTGGAGCTTGGGCTGGAGACTGGGGAAAACACGATTGAGCAGGAGACTGGGCAAAACACGATTGAGCTGGAGACTGGGCAAAGCACGATTGAGCTGGAGATTGAACAGCGCGCGGCCGAACTGGAGACTGAGCAGCGCGCGGCTGATCTGGAGACTGAGCAGCGCGCGGCTGAACTGGAAACTGAGCAGCGCGCGGCTGAACTGGAAACTGAGCAGCGCGCGGCTGACTTGGAGGCTGAGCAGCGCGCGGCTGAACTGGAGACTGAGCAGCGCGCGGCTGAACTGGAGGCTGAGCAGCGCGCGGCTGACTTGGAGACTGAGCAGCGCGCGGCTGAACTGGAGGCTGAGGACCGCGTGAGAGCAGGAAATCCTCCCAGGGAAATAACCATGGAGCTGGGCAGGTTGGTGCAGGCACGACGATCCGACGAGGCGGAGAGGATGAAACCGAAACCATACTTCCGCGGGGGAGTTATATTTGCCGTAAAAAACAAGGGGAAAAACAGTCACTGACCTGACCGGAGGCTAAGTGCTGGCTGGGTCCAAGTGTGGCCAGATTGTTCTGTCAGGAACTCGGGCGGGCGGCGGACCCACATGCACAGCACGGAGGCGATATTATAATCAACAAAAGGGTTTATTCTTAAAGGCACGGTCAGACGGTCCAGGTCATACACGAAAAGGCTCGGCGAAAGTACAGACAGGGAACAGGCAAAAACTCACGGTAGGTAGATAATCCAGGGTCGGGCAGGATACACGATACAGACAGGAACAAGACACGAGAAACACGAACACTCAGGGAACTCAACTCAACAATCTGGCAGGGAACTAAGGACACAGGTGGTGGTTAAATACGCAGTGACTTGATGACTAACAGAGTGCAGGTGTGGGTAATGAGCAGGGACAGCTGTGACAAGACAAGAAACCGGAAGTAAAGCTAAAACAGGAACAGAAACCAGGAGACTACCAAAATAAAACAGGAAACAACTAGAACACAAAGCCAGATCATGACAGCTGTCATTTACATCTGACACAGACTGTGATTGACTTCAACTATTTAGATGGCTCCTCCTGTGCGCGCGCTCACACACACACACACACACACACACACACACACACACACACACACACACACACACACACACACACACACACACACTGGGTGTCAGACTAAAAGCTTCACATGACTTAATGTCTCATGCGTGGGAGGCCTGCAGTGAGGGAGAGGCGGCATTTGTTTTTAGATGCCGCTTCCTTGCTGATCCTTGTTTACTATGTGTTTTAGGAATTAATGAACAAAGAATAATGTTTCACAAGATCAATCTAAAAACGTTTTTTAGCTGACTTCCAATGTGGAATGTCTGCAAACTCTTATTGTAGTGAAAGTCTTGGAGACAGCCTTGGATGCCTTGTAACATTGTTTCTCATCCTTAATACCAATTGCATTTCGATCAAATGAGTTCTTTGTTAAAATGTCCGGAATGATATTACATTTTAATACATACATACAATAAACAAATACACATCAGTGTGGTACAATGCTGTACTTTTGTTCCTCTGCCTTGATCAAACAGTGCATCTAATTCATTGGCAGATACATTTTATTCCATGCAGCTGATCACTTTGCAGTTTGGAATACTTCATATTTTTACAAAATATTTCCAGTTTACATCTATTAAATACAATAACTAACAAATTAATCATATATTTGCTTTATTTTTAAGATATAGAGCAATAGGATAAGATTTGGCAAGACAGCACCTCTAGCTGATATGAAAACATGACATTTTAGGTTTGTATCCAGAATTATTTCTTCTATTTCTATCTTCTTCTACTCCAGGACATTATACTGTACCATCCCAGCACCAAATCATGAAAGGAAACAACACTGCTTGTATTTGGGAAGTCCATATTGATTTGTAGAGTCATAACAATAAATAAATCATAATGAATGAATTATACAATTATTATTATATTATATGACTGAATAATTGAATGACAAGTTTGTACAATGTGCAGAAATTGTCAATTTTTTCGGTGAGGCCAAATGTTCCACCATCAGAAGAATAGAAAGGGGGCGACCATAAAGTTTACTGAAGGCCATGACAAGCACAAGGTTTTGTAGTTGGATGAGATGAGAGTAAAACGTCTTAGCTCAGATAACAAGTCCAATTATGGCTCTGGACAAACTGAACAAACCATAAGAAGCTTGGTGAGACATAGGGGAGACTTTGTTTATATTTGTGCTGTTTTGCTGCTTCTGAACCAGGACAACTTGCCGTGATTATAACGTTATGAATTCTGACTTCAGTAAGACGTCAGTGTCTTCATGTGTGGATTAAAGCTAAACAGAAAGCAGATTTTACAGAAAGACAAGCCCTAACACGGAATTGTTAATATGGAATAAGTGTGTGCCAGTGTGCCATGCGCCCAACGTGGACACACTGTAGAGACGGATTCGTGCTCCGGCCACCTCTGCTGTAGCTACTGTAGTGTAGTTGTACGTTTGTCAGCTTCTGCTCAATAATGCAAAACTCACTGCTACTCTGCTCTGCTCCAGACTACAGCCTGCAGCAGTCACATGGACAGTGTGTGTGTGTGTGTGTGTGTGTGTGTGTGTGTGTGTGTGTGTGTGTGTGTGTGTGTGTGTGTGTGTGTGTGTGTGTGTGTGTGTGTGTGTGTGTATTTGATAGAGACAGATCGAGAGGCAAAGGGAAAGAGAGAGATAAGATATGAGCCCGTGTGTGTCTATGTGTCTGATGGAGCGTGAAGTGTGTATGAGTGCGTGTTTTTTGTGCATGCATGCATAAGGATGAGAGCAATTACATAAGACTGTCCTAGTTGTGTGTTTTCCATTTCCCTTGTTTCCTCTCCATCCCTCCATCTTTCTCCCTCCCACCTCACCGCTTTTTCATTGGTGCCGTCCGCTCTCCCTTCTTCCCTCCTTCTCTCCATCTTAACTCTCCTTTAAGCCGTGTCAGATCACGGCCGGGTGTTTCAAAACCTGGAGGAGCCGAGAGTCTCCTCGCTGGTGACTGGCTGACCTTTAGTACCTCTGCCCTGTGTTAATCCCCGGTCATTAATATTTGTCCGATGATCAAGCAGTCATGCAAGTAGAGCCAGACTGTCACTTACTGTGGGTTCCAGTTAAAGCCCTCTGCACATTAATGCTATTTCATGGCTGTACATGCACGATTCTTGTTTCAAAGCTCTTTCTTGTGTCCTTGTGTGACATTAATAATAATATGTCTGTGTAATCAGAATCAGGCAGTTCAATTAACTGACCCACAAACAATGGAAGCAGTATTTGTGTGTTAAAAGTAAGAGAGACACAAAGAGAAGGAGCATCAGCATCACAGTGAAGATTCTTCACCTTTTCTCTCACACTGAATGAATCATAGGCTCTGAGCTATGGTGCGTGCACAAGTGTGAGCGCTTGCATGTCGTGTGTGTGTGTGTGTGTGTGTGTGTGTGTGTGTGTGTGTGTGTGTGTGTGTGTGTGTGTGTGTGTGTGTGTGTGTGTGTGTGTGTGTGTGTTTGCATGCACTTGCGCTCTAAGCAGTGGAGTGATGAGGCAGTATAACCGGGGTAACAGTCTCAGTAAGCCCATTGCAGTCAGTCAGCCAGGATTAGAAGGCTGAGATGTTGCTAACGATAAATTAAGTTGCACGCGTGACCAAGCAGACAAACAGCCTGAAAGACTCTCAAGGTTTATTTAGAACAAAAGCAAGGTGAGGCCTTTTCTTTTAAAATATTTATTCAAACGAAATCATATACAGAGTGTGAGTACTGGGCAAAAAGAGAAGCAGTCGGCAACGTGATCTTGTTTTGCTGATGTGAAGGCAATAGATTAGTGACAAGTGCAGATAAAATCTGCACTGTGTAATTTAGATGTTGCTAAATGTCACGGGGGCACCTCGGGGCCGGCTGGTATCGGTGATGTGTTGTTTCGTCGTTGACGGCGTCTTGTGGGCATGCCCGTGGACAGGCTGTGACAGGAAGCAGTTTGTATGCCGGAGTGATGGAAGCAGTGATGTGGAACAATCTGATGAAATGATTTCTGTTTCACCTCCTCCAGCTAGGTCACAGCATCCCTAGCGGACCAAAACCAATCTCAATAACTTTCTCTTTTCTCTCTCTCTCTCTCTCTCTGCTCTCTTTACTCCACATCCAGTGTAAAACCTTAGCAGGGATATGCGACCATATCATCTCTCTGTCATCAGACTCTCTGGTGTCTCAGTCGGCCCATTTAGAGGTGGTCCACCTCACTAGCATCATGCCCAGTGAAGGACTGGTAAGGACAAGCCCATTACTGCATGTGCAGCGCTTTCCTAAATCACAAAGACACTGACGTTTAAAGAGGAAAGACATAAAAATAACAAGATAGGGGCGACACAGTCACTAATCACAAGCCATAAATATGTTCTGAGCAGCTTTTTAAGTGTTCAAGTTTTACCTTTAGTTCCTGAGTGAGGATGTTACACAGCTGCAGGTTGAGGCAGATCTTTAATGTCCTGAACATGCACGGCTCGGAATAGTTACACACGTCTTAAAACTGATTTGTAGTTTGATATGACACGTAATACAAGAGTAGTTAGTGCCAGCATTATGTTACACAAAGTCTGGTCATAGGGTTTTTATTTTTATTATTACATAAAAAAGTAAATGCATGCGTTGCTAAGTTTTAGGTTTGCATTTACAAAGAATAAATGAATAAGTTCACTAGTTCTCTGATTCTCAGGCAGAAGAGCATTAAAGCTAAAAGTCGACCTGATGATCTGTCCAGTATGTGTTTTACAGTGAACAAATGCCGTCTAACTGTATGTAATCCCATCCAAGTAAAGTTTGATATCTTCCTAAGACACCAGACAACAAAACTAAAGAACTGGCTGATGAGTATGAACCAGTTATGAATCTTCAAGCCAAGCAGCTGTTGGAGATTTTGATTGGAAAGTGTTTTACACCACATTCTAACCATCAGCTGTTCTGAAGGGAATGCCCTAACCTTTGTGACCTGATTATGACCAGAGTCCGGTATAAGTCCGGCCCACGCACACAGATGGAGACGCAGACCCACACACGTGTACTGTGATATGCTGAACCCTCATGTGTGCCTCTGTCCCAGGGAATGTACATCAAATCAACGTACGATGGCCTTCACGTCATCACAGGAACCACAGAGAATGTGAGCTTTTCCTTGACAATCCAACAAAATCTGTTACTCTAAATGGGTGCCTCCTCATCCCCTAAATGTTCTGTTTTTTTTTTTGGTTTTTTTTCTTCTAATCGGACCTCTGCAGTCTCCAGCAGACCAGTGTAAGAAGATCCACGCAGGGGATGAAGTGATCCAAGTCAACCATCAGACAGTGGTGAGTTTAAAGACTCTCAAGGCCAATTCTGAACCTTTACAGCAGCTCGTAGCAGTGTGTTCTCCAACCTGCGCCGTGTTGAGGAGCTCTGGAGGTGCACGACCTTTGCTGCCACCACTGCTACCACCAGCACACCACGGCGCCTCCTCTCCCGTGCCTGCGTAGCTATGTAGGCTAATTGTGCTTGGTGCGGGAGCAGATTATAGGACGATTGTTCCAAGACCTTTGTGCAGTCCGGCGTGATCGTCAGCTCGCTCCTTCCGGAGTTTGTTCCCATTGTCAGGAGAAACCCCTGAAGGAGGCGTCTGATTTGAAATGTGAACTCATGTTCCACTTTCAGACTTGAATAAGTTGTATTTCTGTCTCCAACCCGTCACATCGAAGAGAGGGGTGCACAAAAACGGGCAGCCATTTTAAATGAAACCGTGCCTTGTGAGAGCATGTGATTTAGCGCTCTGTCTATTGCCTGCGCTGTCAGCTCTGACACAAACGATTTGTTCCAGCATTTATTTGAGGTTTCTGAAGGGACAAAAAAAAGCCTTGTGTCTGTGTGTGTAGATGTCCTTTGTGTGCTTTTTCTGTAAGTGTCTTGATAGGTGCCGCTTGTGTGAAAACTTGCATGCGGCAGCTTGATTGACGAGCGAGGGAGCCACGCGTTATCTCTCTCCCTCTCTCTCCCCCCGGGGTGACAGTGCAGATCGCACCCTTGCCTGGCTCTCAGCTCCCAACCCCTCATTACTCCCTCAGTTAGCTCCCTCACCACTCTGATCCCTCACCCTAGGGGAGGAGATAAGCTGGGGGAGACAGAAGTGTGTGTGTGTGTGTGTGTGTGTGTGTGTGTGTGTGTGTGTGTGTGAGTGGGGAGGGGAAGGTGAGGCGGTGAAGGGATGCTGGGAAAGTGTGGCAGGGGAAGGGAGTGAGAAGCAAGAGAGACTTAGGGTGAAGAGGAAGAGGAGGAGGGAAGACTCTATTCGAAATCGAGTTATGGCGGCGAAAACATGGAGAAGTGTTATCAACAACCGCTCTGTCCACATCATGACTGATGATTTCATCTAGTGAGGCTCCACATTTAAAAATTTGATTACTGCCAATACTGGGTGAGCAAATGTCATTACATCACAGAACCAGTATATAGACCTATCCCACATATTTAGCAACTTAGCTGCCTTCATGTCTATGCATGAGCTTCTGTTTGAGACCCACTTCAAAACGGGATCCACAGTTTTTAACTCAGCTTCTCTTCTGAAGGAAAAAATGTGGAATTTGCTCAAATAACAAACTGATTGTTTGAAGAGGCAACATAATTATGTGGAGATAATAGCATCTGGGAAAATAATGAAGACCCCAGGGATTTGAAAACGCTCTCCAGCAGCAGTTTATGCTGTGCTATTATTTTGGTAGGCCTCCACCCGTCTTCCTTTGCTCTCTGAGTATTTGCACTACAGAACAGTTCTGCTTAGTTTGCTGTTAACAAGCACAGAGCCTGGTGCATCCAGCGCCGGCTGATTGTGTTTAATTTTAGTTTAGTTCCCTTTAGCATAGATTTGGCATCAGAATGTAAAACACTTTATTTATTTAAAAAATATATTATTATTATAATAAAAAAATATTACTAATAAACCTTGAATGTAAGTTTGAGCAGGTGTGTCGTTGCAGAAGTTAGTCTGTAGTATTGTTCATCATCCAATTTTAGGCCCAGTTGATATCAATGTCATTAATATACGAGCAGCTGGAATGTATGTCGCAGAAAAATATATTAAATGTATTATCTTCCTGCAAACTTTGTGATTCAAACCCAAGCTAATCAGCTTCTGAGCTGTCACATCACAACTTTTATAAACTTAGCTGTTGTGCAAAACATCTGAAGCAGAAAACCTAATAAAAATATGTCATATAAAAGTAAACCATGTTGCACATTTTGTGATGTCAGTCTTTGGTGTCTGACGGATTTTGGTTGGTACCAAATCAAAATTTACCAGTGTAGATAATCTTCCTTAAGTTGCTGCTCCTCTTGTCGATGAACAGTGCACCCAGAGACGGGCCAAAGAAACAGAACAGTAAAGGCTGACAGGCTGGTCAGCGTCGGTGTGTGTGTGTGTGTGTGTGTGTGTGTGTGTGTGTGTGTGTGTGTGTGTGTGTGTGTGTGTGTGTGTGTGTGTGTGTGTGTGTGTGTGTGTGTGCCTGTTTGTGTGCCCTCCGAGGACACTTCCAGCCGCCCAGATCCACGTTGTCAATCATGGTCTGACGAGTCCTATGAGCTCTGGACACAGAGACACAGACAGGCTGGGGTCATGAGAAAGCGCAGCCTCTTGTAGCATCCTTTCGCTCGTATGAGCGAAAGGATGCTACAAGAGGATTTTCCCTCTCGTATGACTGGAAGCACCCTGACTAAGCCATCCTTTATCTCAGTATGACAGTTGCGTCAGAGCAGTAGTAGTGGAGCAGCGTGGTGTGTGGGGCAGCGTCTTCCTGTGGCGGCGGCACCATTGGTTTTAGTAGATAAAGTCTACTGCAGGCGAGGATCTCTTCATCTGGGTCCTGAATGTTACAGGAACAATGTGAAAGTATGTCTTGCTACTCTTTTTCACTGCATCCTTTAGGTGTGAACGAGTGGGAGTAAGTCCATAGTGGTTCTCCCGTTTTTTCCTCTTTGAAAAACCTGCAGAATTTCAGAATTTTCAAAACAAAAATGAGCATGTGTGTGTGCGTATCAGGTGGGCTGGCAGCTGAAGAACCTGGTCAACGCCCTGCGAGAGGACCCGTGCGGCGTCATCCTAACGCTGAAGAAAAGGCCCCAGAACACCCTGAGCTCCACGCCGGCGCTGCTCAGGAACGTCCGCTGGAAACCGCTGGGGCTGCAGGTGAGCGCCGCAGCACACGGGCCGCGGTTCATCAGCACACGCACCCTCTCACTGTCCGCTCTTGTTTCTGCTGCCCACACGGCGCTTTCTCCTGCTGGCGCTTTACACAAATGATTTCAAAGGAAACTTGTCCAATGTTTGACCTTGCATCAATCCTCCTGTTGCGCATTTGAACAAACCCCCGTTTTCACACTTCAAAGCCAAATGCTTTGGTAGCTAAAGGTCCACCTGCACAGCATTTATGAATTCTAACAGCATATTTTTAGGTATTGGTTATTCAAAATTCATGTGGAGAAGGAGGGAAGTAGCTAATTAAATTTTACATTTGCACTCCAGAGATGTGTGAAATATTTAAATTGTGTAAAATTGTCTGACCTTTGTGGCTCGACAAGGTGCAGGGCAACGCAGGGTCATCGAAAGGCCCATGCATTCTCCCACTCACATTCAAATTAGCCCCGCTTCTGGTTCGTTTAACCTTTGCCCCCAAGGACGCGTCGTAGCTTCTCATTCTCATCACCATTTCAAAGTGAATGGTATGTGCATGTACAGTAGATGCACATGCCTGTTTGGAGGCTCACAGCTCAGAGCTGCCGTTCACACTTCTCTCAGGGGCTAATTCTCTCCACGCGTCCGTCATTCAGGGCCCCAAAAGATGACTTTGACCACTGGTCGCCCCGGAAAGAACAGGTTGTGCCGAGCCGGATGAAGGGGTGAGGCGCGAGCGCGGCGCCGTGCTTCCCGGCGCTCTGCGAGGCGGCCGGCGTCTCGTCAGACCCCCGTGTTCCACGCCTGCTATTTTTAACCTCGCATCAAGCTCATTCATTTACATGCTGCACGCTTTGATCGCCGCTCGTCTCTCAGCTGCTCTTTGTGTTCTTTTTCGTCTCCCCCCCCCCCCCCCCCCCCCCCTCTCCTGGACCGTTTTTTTAGACTCCCTCTCCCTTTTATGTTGTTTTTGACGTCACTGTTGTTTTGTGAGCACATTAGCGCAATCTTTAAGGTGAGAGACTTAGGGATTCTGCTGCTCGTCGTGTTCTGTGAAGCCTAGAAACCAGTCACACCCTGTCCTCACCTGTTTCCATCAGAACTGTTTCCAGGCTGCTGCCTTGTTAGCGAATCAAGTTATTGTTAGGAGCTTATTGTTATATTTGCTGTTTGCCACAGTGATGGATTGTGGGAATTCTTCCCCCCGACAGGCTGCTGAGGCACATATGCACCACGAGCGCCTAGATCAGTGCACTGAGATATCTGTGAGAGAAAAGAAGAAAGGATTGCTTTAGATTTGTTCTCTCTCTCTCTCTCTCTCTCTCTCTCTCTGGAGCTCTTAATTATTCATGAGCAACTACAGGCAGCTCCACTGGCTCCGAAACAAGAGCCGCTACTCAGCAAATACTGGAGATAATTCACCGGATCCAAAATATCCTGCTAAACAGCCCGAGTGTGAGATGTGTGTTAGGTTGGGGGTGGGGGGGTGCACGTTTGTAATCGCTGCCATATGCACATGCGTCCATCTGTACGTGTCGGGGTGAGTCTGGGCTTGTTTGCACACGTGTGCGGCGCTCGTTCCACCATCGGCACCGGAGCTCCTGCAAGAGGCGAAGGAACCCGTCCAGAACTTGGCCTTGGCTGCATATTGCACATACAGTACAGTACACAGCGCACACACACGCACACACACTGACTTCTAAGCCTGGTTTTGGAGGATAAATTGTACGGCTGTGAAGTTTAGCCCAAATGTGGCAGACGTTCAGATGGATTATAACTGAATCCGCAAAGGAAACAATTTATCTGTGCAAATTATCATTTGATTCCAGCACCAAATCCCTCCATGGCAACCTATTTTACTGTACGATATAATGGCACGTATCATCCTCTCTCTCTCTCTTTGTCTGTTGATCTGGAGGAGAAGCAATCTGATGATTTGCTGGAATGCGACGATCACAACCCGCGCGCCTGCTGCCCCTGAAAAACACGAGCGTGTGCTTTGACGTGCGAATCGATGGCTCATCACAGGTCACTGCGCTGGTCACACATATGCTACACAGCGTCCGGGACCCCGCTTTCATAAATTCGTTATACCCTGAGACGTCTAAATTATTGCTGCCTTTAAATGTCTGCCGTGCATTATTGATGCAGCGCCCGAACGCCTGCTTACAGCACATGCTTCTGGTTCACTTTTGGGATCACGACTGACTGTGAAGTCACAGGCATCACTTCGAAGATGTTCATGCTCTACTTTCAGTGCAGCTGATGACGGTGGTTGTGTTACAGCACGGCCACTGTTCCACCAGTAACTCCATATCGTATCTTACTGTTCTCATCAGCAGATGAAGTTCTAGGCAAAAATTTTTCTGAAGTAAATTACCTGATTACAAAGATATTAATAGGATTAGAGGAATGTGACTTGAGATGGTGATGCACTGGTTTTCCTTCTGGTTCATCAGTTTTGAGATGACCTTGTGGATTTTTTATCTAATGAGCCTGAGGCAGTGTTTACTGAAATTAAATCATCACTTACACATAAATGTTAAAAATATTTATTTCCCATCTCATACTGATCTTCAACATCTTAAAGTTTATATACTCTAATACTTATATTCTAATGTTATATAACGTTATACATTGTCAGTAACGGCATATAAGGACCCAAATGCACAGCGCCAGGACACGACGTAGTTAGTGAAAATGAGGGTTTATTCCAGAACTCAGGTCACAACGGTCCGGGGTCATACACAGGTAACAGTAGATCATCCAGAGAGGCGTGACAGGCAGGGATAAGGCAGGCTCAGAGTCAACGAACTGGAGCAACGGTAACATACAAACACTAGAACGAGGAAACACAAACAACGATCTGGCGGGGAACCGAGGACAAAGGTGGTGGTTAAATACAAAGTGAACTAATAGCCGATGAAGTGCAGGTGTGGATAATGCGGACCGGTACTAACAGGGAACAGCTGTGAGAAGAACAAAAACCGGAAAGTAAAGCTCAAACCAAAAACAGGACCGGGAGATACCAAAATAAAACCGGAAACAACTAGACACAAACCCAGATCGTGACAGTACCCCCCCCCCCCCCAAGGGCGGATTCAGACGACCAAACAAAAAACAAACAAACCCGAGCACGGGCGGGCGGAAGGGAGGACCGGCGGAGGGACCAGAACCAAAAAACAACCCGCACAGAACACCGACAGGGCGGGCGGAGGGCGGACTGGGGGAGGGCAGAACGGGAACCCCCATCAAAACAAAACTCACGCCCGAACTCGACAGACCAGAGGACACCCTAACAGAAAAACAGAACAAGACCGAGTCCCAAATCAAGAAACCAACACGAATGTCCAATGAAACAAGAACAGAGTCCATGAGAGAAGTCCAGGGTTGCATGAATAACGAACGTCCCGCTGCTCCTTCTTAAGGCGGGTGGAGACGCGGCGAGATCCTGCCCAGCCGCCTCTGCCCCCTCTGAGGCAGAGGGGCACACCCAGCGCCCCTGGGCTGGGCCAGCGTCCACGGGGATCTCCCCGAACGGCGATGTCCTCCTGGCGGACGCTGATCCAGGCGGTTGAGGAGTCGAGGCGGACGGCGCCGCAGGAGGCAGCGCCATCCAAGCAGCGGGAGGTACCGAGGGCGAGGCCACCCGTCCGGCGGCGGAGCCAGAGACGAGGCAGGAACCGGAGGCGAAGGCAGACGTGGGGACGAGGCAGGAACCGATGCCGGTGCGGCCGGAGCCGAGCCGCCAGGAACCGATGCAGGTGCGGCCGTAGCCGCGACGCCAGGAACCGATGCAGGTGCGGCCGGAGCCGAGCCGCCAGGAACCGATGCAGGTGCGGCCGGAGCCGCGACGGGCGCGACCCCCTCCTGGAGGTCCGCCGGGACTGCGACGGGCGCGACCCCCTCCTGGAGGTCCGCCGGGACTGCGACGGGCGCGACCCCCTCCTGGAGGTCCGCCGGGACTGCGACGGGCGCGACCCCCTCCTGGAGGTCCGCCGGGACTGCGACGGGCGCGACCCCCTCCTGGAGGTGCGCGGGGACTGCAGCTGGCGCGACCCCCTCCTGGAGGTGCGCGGGGACTGCAGCTGGCGCGACCTCCTCCTGGAGGTGCGCGGGGACTGCAGCTGGCGCGACCTCCTCCTGGAGGTGCGCGGGGACTGCAGCTGGCGCGACCTCCTCCTGGAGGTGCGCGGGGACTGCAGCTGGCGCCGCCTCCTCCTGGAGGTGCGCGGGGACTGCAGCTGGCGCCGCCTCCTCCTGGAGGCCGGCGGGCGCTGCGGCTCCGAGGGTGACAGGAACTGGAACGGCCGCAACATGGCCGACAGAGACTGGAACGGCCGCAACATGGCCGACAGAGGCCGCAACATGGCCGACAGGGACTGGAACGGCATCCACTTGGCCGACAGGGACTGGAACGGCATCCACTTGGCCGACAGGGACTGGAACGGCATCCACTTGGCCGACAGGGACTGGAACGGCATCCACTTGGCCGACAGGGACTGGAACGGCATCCACTTGGCCGACAGGGACTGGAACGGCATCCACTTGGCCGACAGGGACTGGAACGGCATCTACTTGGCCGACAGGGACTGGAACGGCATCTACTTGGCCGACAGGGACTGGAACGGCATCTACTCTGGAGCTGGCATGGCTACTTGCCGCCGCCGAGCTCGACGGAGCAGACGTCGGGCCTGATCGGGTGTGCATAGCACCTGTACGACAGGTGGTGCCCTCTGGTTGGGACACGACCTGCGCGTGACTGGACTGAACTGGAGCCTGGACAGGAACGTGACTGGACTGAACTGGAGCCTGGACAGGAACGTGACTGGGCTGAACTGGAGCCTGGACAGGAACGTGACTGGGCTGAACTGGAGCCTGGACAGGAACGTGACTGGACTGAACTGGAGCCTGGACAGGAACGTGACTGGGCTGAACTGGAGCCTGGACAGGAACGTGACTGGACTGAACTGGAGCCTGGACAGGAACGTGACTGGACTGAACTGGAGCCTGGACAGGAACGTGACTGGACTGAACTGGAGCCTGGACAGGAACGTGACTGGACTGAACTGGAGCCTGGACAGGAACGTGACTGGACTGAACTGGAGCCTGGACAGGAACGTGACTGGACTGAACTGGAGACTGGACAGCTCGCGGCTGGACTGGAGACTGGACAGCTCGCGGCTGGACTGGAGACTGGACAGCTCGCGGCTGGACTGGAGACTGGACAGCTCGCGGCTGGACTGGAGACTGGACAGCTCGCGGCTGGACTGGAGACTGGGCAGCTCGCGGCTGGACTGGAGACTGAGCAGCTCGCGGCTGGACTGGAGACTGAGCAGCTCGCGGCTGGACTGGAGACTGAACAGCTCGCGGCTGGACTGGAGACTGAACAGCTCGCGGCTGGACTGGAGACTGAACTGGGCTCGACGGGACTGGAGACTGAACTGGGCTCGACGGGACTGGAGACTGAACTGGGCTCGACGGGACTGGAGACTGAACTGGGCTCGGCTGGACTGGAGACTGAACTGGGCTCGGCTGGACTGGAGACTGAACTGGGCTCGGCGGGACTGGAGACTGAGCTGGGCTCGACGGGACTGGAGACTGAGCTGGGCTCGACGGGACTGGAGACTGAGCTGGGCTCGACGGGACTGGAGACTGAGCTGGGCTCGACGGGACTGGAGACTGAGCTGGGCTCGGCTGGACTGGAGACTGAACTGGGCTCGGCTGGACTGGAGACTGAACTGGGCTCGGCTGGACTGGAGACTGAACTGGGCTCGGCTGGACTGGAGACTGAACTGGGCTCGACTGGACTGGAGACTGAACTGGGCTCGACTGGACTGGAGACTGAACTGGGCTCGACTGGACTGGAGACTGAACTGGGCTCGACTGACCTGACTGAGACGTGGGATGAGGCGTGACTGCTGGTTGCAGACCTGGGAGTTGCAGAGCCGCACGCAGGACAGGTTCCCTCAGGATGAGGGCCGCTGCCTCCTCAAACAACTGGTCCCTTGTGCCCGAGTCTGCTGCTGAATCAGCCATGTCCATCAGGTGAGCGAAGAGGAACGCGACCGGGGGAGAACAGTGGAGGTGGACCCGTCGGGCGACGCTGTCTGGGATGCCTGCTATCAGAGGGACACAGTCAGTCGGAGACTCAAGGGACTCCTCTGTCCGAGAGGGAGGCTGCTCGGTCCCCATGACCGAGACCCGCGGGACCCGGAATCCTGGAACCGCGCCTCCGCCCCGTCGCCGTCCGGAGCAACTACGACTGTCCGTCGTTTGAGGCGCTGGGAGCGGTGTGGACCGGACCTCTGTAACGGGATCCGCATGGTGAAACGAGGTCGCGGCGTCTGGAACTTGGGCTGGAACCGCCGGAGCGGCGACAGGAACAGGAACGGGAACGAAAAGCGATGAAACAGCGGTAGGAGCGGCTGCGGAGACACAGGTGGCCGATGCGTGCAGCGCGCACACCAATTCCCTCTGCAGCGAACGAAGTCTCTCGTAGAACGTCTGCACCCCGGGATACGCACGCCACCAGAACTCAGCCGTCAGCAGTTCGATGCCCTGCTTTACATGGCGGAGACGGTCCTCAAGGCTGTGCGCTTCCGCGTATGCCTTAGCGAACCTATTTAGGTCTCCGCGAATATCCACCGGCAGACTGGGGCAGGAAATCTTCTGACAGATCGTTCTGTCAGTAACGGCATATAAGGACCCAAATGCACAGCGCCAGGACACGACGTAGTTAGTGAAAATGAGGGTTTATTCCAGAACTCAGGTCACAACGGTCCGGGGTCATACACAGGTAACAGTAGATCATCCAGAGAGGCGTACAACATACAAACACTAGAACGAGGAAACACAAACAACGATCTGGCGGGGAACCGAGGACAAAGGTGGTGGTTAAATACAAAGTGAACTAATAGCCGATGAAGTGCAGGTGTGGATAATGCGGACCGGTACTAACAGGGAACAGCTGTGAGAAGAACAAAAACCGGAAGTAAAGCTCAAACCAAAAACAGAGACCGGGAGATTACCAAAATAAAACCGGAAACAACTAGACACAAAACCCAGATCGTGACATACATAATGTTTGGACACACCTTCACTTTCAGTGTTTTGTAACATTATTATTATTATTATTATATTAAACTTGCATATTAATACTTAGGGCATTCAAATCAGCCCAGCACCTGTTTTATAAATCAGCATTGGCCAAATGTTTTGCAAAGAAAGTAAGTAAGCGTAAATCTACATATAGAATGTTATCAACTGCTCAACAAGAAACTAAAACATCTTTCCTAGCAAAAAGTGGGTTGTGCATATGAAGCAGTTAAGAAACTAAAGAAAGAAAACCGATATTGTTCCTAACTTGCCCTCAATAAACGCACATATATTAGTATATATATATATATATATATATATATATATATATATATATATATATATTTTTTTTTTTTATATAATACATGGACCCTTAGACAGTGCTGTTTTGCATATTTGAATAATCAGTGTACAGTTAAGGGATTGGTATCAATCTACTCACACAACGCTCAACAGCCATCACATAAAACTGTTGTTTGTCCAATCATCACATACATGATACACTCTCATATTAATTATTCAGGGTTCAGCTGAGACAAAGCGCCTGTGGTCACTTCAACAGCGTCATATTAGTTTGTCTTTGTTCTATTGTTCCTACTGTAGCAGGTCTATGAATAACCACTAGTACTTATTAGTCAAAATCTCACATTGAGGACAGTATGTGAGTGTGTATTAGTTAGGAGCCTCCGTGTTGCCGGTTGCCTGTGGTAATTATGGGAATATTAGTCTCTGAGGAAGTGTTCAGTGGATTCAGAGGTAGTTTGCAGTGGACACAGCAGGGGTCAAACGGTTTAAGTGCTGTTTTAACAGATTGGAATTTCTCCTGCTGTGGAAGTCCCTCCACTTCGCCCTGTTCCCCATGCAGGCAGCAGTGGGCTGTAATCACTAAATTACTGTTTTTACTTTCAGCACCAGTCACCACACTGCACAGCTCCGCCGCCTCGCTCACCCTCTCCTGCACCATCTTCCTCTGCCTCTCTGTCTTTGTAGTTTGCCCTCTCCCTCTCGCGTCCCTCTGCTTCCACCCCGCCTTGGTTATTTATTGGGAAGTCGTCTTACTGTAAGCTGAGGGAAACCATGCCGGGGAACGACACAAAGATATAGAGACCTGAGCCTGAGGACGGAGGAAGCGAGGGCGTCGAGGGGGAGCGAGGCGAAGTTTGGAAAATGAAATGAATTTTCTTAATGCACTGCTGATGAAATGATGAAACACTTGGCCATCTTAATGAGAACGCTGCCTGTCTTGCCCCGCTCCAGCGCAGTGGCTGCTTATCCATTCTGTCCACACTCGCGCCTCTCTTTCTGAAAACAAGCATGCTCCTCAGACGTAAGGAGAAACCCTCCATTTTTCCCAATCTGGGGAACCTCATCCTCAGGGACAGATTGTCAGCGCAAGCTACGTATTTGTCACTATAGCTGTTCCGGCTGAGGAGCAATATAATTCATTTGAAATCTGAACTGAGTTCCCATGACATCGTAAGCGAGGCATCCTGTCCTCGTGGAGGACCTGATGACAAACGAATCTACGTGTCCTTGAGTCGAGGCTGAGGTAGGAAGCCACGCTAGCTCCCCCACTCCGTCCTCCCCATGTCTCGTAGCGCGGGCGAGGGGAGAGGAGGACGAGCGAGGAGAAGATGGGAGAGGAGAGGTTGTCATGGGAACAGACGTGGAGAGAGCCCTGCGTGAGTGAAGAGGTTTGAGATGAGATGACAGAATAGTGAAACGACTGAACACGGGAGAGGCGCCACAGTCAGACGGCTACGGTATGAAAAGGGATGACATAGACAACATGGCAGCTCTATTAAAAACAACTGCTGTTTGTGATTCAGCGTTAAAACAAGTGTCAGCTGCAGCACAAGGAAGAATCAACTAAAGTGTTCCTTGAGCTGGTAACAGCATTGTTTCTGTGCGTTAGCTGAGGAACTAGTGCTCAGGAGTTCGGGCTCCAGGTTCCCTCACCATCATCCGCTATGAACTCAACTAGTGTCTTCTTCTGTCTTCAGCCGGTGCCCACCAGCCCCACCAGCACGTCCCCTACACCCGGTGGCACTCTGGGCATGTCCAAAATGGATGCACCCAGCATGCAGGACGTCTACATCCTCTCTCCGGTCTCTGGACTCTACAGCCCCAGGTCAGATGTCAGATGATGGTCGTTGCATTGATTGCTACGGTTACGGCAGCGACCATAACAGGTGTGCTCCCTCCAGGGACGAACTGGGTCTGATGTCGTGTGACGACATCAACCGATACAGCGTGAGCTCCCAGTCCGGCTCCAAAGGGTCCGAGGCTGTGAGCTACTTCCTGGATCAGGACAGCGGTCAGTACTTCTCTCTGCTGGAGGGAGACGGACCGCTGGGGCCTGACTACGACAGGGGGCGCAACACGGGGGTTCGCCGGCGGGACAAGACCCCCACTCACGGTGAGACGACCTGAAATAAAGCATGTTTTTTACTCCATTCTGTGTGTGTGTGTGTGTGTGTGTGTGTGAGATCATGACTTCACTTCATGGCTGTGCTTCCTTGTGTTACCATGACTACACCTAAACACTGATCACATGCCACAGGGTCCGTCCAGTAAAACTCGGTGTCCAGCTCCCTGTCTGCCCACCCATCCACCCGTGTCCACTCCAGTCCACCCCTGTCGCACACTTTGCCTGCTTATCTTGGAGACTCTCTACAGACTGCTATGATGTGCGTTGAAGGGCCACGTGACCACCACCAACAAGAAGTATTGGAAAAATGTTGAGTCAGCCAAGCTCTTGACAAAAAAAACAGTGACCTTTTGAGTTTTTCTGCCTGGTTCTAGTCACCGGCCACTATAAACAATAGTCATCTTATTTAACTTAATGATATAAATGTAACCGTTAATTGTGAACGAAGGTGCTTTTAGTCCTGAACTTTCAGACAATATCACCCGGCACTGCAGAGCTTTTATTTATTCGGTTTTCTGGCCCACAGGACGGTTTTATCACCTGTAAATAATGTTCAGTCCATTCTAATGTTCCCCTGAGAGTCTCCTGATCCTTCCCCCTCACCTGCACTCACTCGTCTCACCTGCCTTCCCCCCTCCCCCCAGCTGTCTCCCAACCGCCGCTTTCCCCCACTCCCTCACCCGCAGCCGACTCTCTGACTGCTGATTGGTCGTTCCAGGTGACCTCAGACCCGTTTCCATGCCCCCTGAATATAACTGGATGGCCGAGGCCAAGGAGCCGAGCATGGGCAAGAGAGGGAGCCGAGGTATACGCCCCCACACACACACACACACACACACTCACACACACACACACACACACACACGCGGCCCTTCACGCGCTCAGCCCACAGCGGACTGGCGCTGCGCTCTGCTCCATACTCCGCTCAACGCATTTCAGCTCATCCTCTGGTTATCCATGGTGGTGTGGTTGTGTGAGGATACATATCTGCCAGGTATGTATCCAACAGAGCGATAAATAAACATAAATGCAGGGAAATTGCATTTATACAGCCGCTCTGGAAATGAGGGTATTTCTATGTGACCGATTCTAACCGGCTTCACCGTTTTGCGGCGAGACTCGATCTGTATTCAACGGAGGATCCCTCCATTCTACCGGCACAAAGTCTATGAATAACATTAAAGCACAATACTTCTGCCTTTCTTCTTCTCTTTCTCTAAGCCACTTTTAGCTTTCCAAATGTAAGTGTATGTATAATAAACAAATTAGATAACAAGCTTTGTCTATCTGGGGCTAAAGTGGGATAAAACTTTCTGACTGGCGAGATTTAGCAGCGGTGCTCCAGAAAACGGCCTAATCACTGCACACGGATTAGCTGTTCGTCCCCAGCTGTGGGTTCCTATCAGATGCCACAGCCTTGGGGTCAGGGCTTTATCTGTGGACCACTATATTCACCCCCCCTCCCGCTTCTCTGTGGCGTTCGGTTCTGTTTGGTCTGTCCCGCTAATTTATTGACTTCCGTTTCTTTTTCACTGCAGATTCAGACAATTCCCTGCTGCGTTACCTTAGCGACGACAAGATCCTGGTGATCGAGGAGGAACCGGAGGGCCCGGGCCGAGAGAGCCGACGGGACTCCACCAGGCGCTCTCGGCGCAAGAGCCGAAATCCCAGCAGCCCCAGCTTCCCCATCAGCCCCTCCATGTTGTCGTCCACCCTGCGCCTCGACCAGCCGCCTGAGCCTTTGCCTGTACGTACAGCGCCTCAGCGATTGCTGCTCCCTTCAACAGATACAGTAAAACGATGGTTTCCGTCCATCTGGTCGCAAACGAGCGTCCTTCTGTTCGTCCACAGCCTGTCTGCGGCTGAGCTGTACCTTTGTAACCATGAACATAGGAAAGACGTCAATCCTGCCAGTAGCACAAACAGTGTAAATGTGGATGATGCAACCACTTCAAATAGTCAACAAACACTGGTGTTTGAAAAGCATGTGCCAGACGCTGTTTCAGAAAGTTGGTCAACACTAAATTAAATTTTACCTGATTAAAAAAACAGGACAAACGACTTCGAGTTAGAACAAATAGAAAAAAAAGCTCAGTAAAATAACAGTGAGGGATAATAATACCTTTGAGATCAGAGATCATGAGAAATCACAGATCAGATTCACACTGCTGTAATCACGTGCGCGTGTGTGTGTGTGTGTGTGTGTGTGTGTGTGTGTGTGTGTGTGTGTGTGTGTGTGTGTGTGTGTGTGTGTGTGTGCGCGTGTGCGTGTGTGCATGCGTGTGTGTGTGTCAGGTGGAGGTGAAAATGAGGATGAGGAACTGGAGCGAAGGACGTCCAGCATCCTCTACTGTGTGAATGACAATTATACTTCCGGTCACGCTCGTCACTACTTTCCTCCCAGTCCAACCAAACACACACTTGCGCTCAGGCGCGTATTTGTATTCAGGATCGCCGTCTCACGACTCATCCTAACTCATCCTAATATCCCCATCTCCTCAAACAGGCTCGAGCCGAAGATTTCATTTATTCTGGACAAACACACACGCGGACGCGCACACACGCGCTAAAACACACATCCCTGTGAGTAGGTGTATGACTCAGCATCAGCCAGACCAATTACAATCGCGACTAACAGACTGTGCTTAAAACGCAGTGCATGCAAACACACACATTGGCAGCGTGCTAACAGCTGAGCTCACACCAGCCCTGTCTCACCCTCTCAGCTGTGCGTTTCTCATGGCAGTGACTCACATGTTTGGTAACACAAGAACTATACTATGACTCCGAAACAAACATATGTTAAACCGTCCATCACCTTCTTCCTCATCCTCGGTCTCGATGTTGAAAGATAAAGGCACGGCAGCAACATTTTGGGAAGCGAGTGAGCTGTTTATCCCGTATTCTTGTATTTTAGTGCATAGTCATATGCAGCACATTAACACTGAAAAGAACCATCCACAATGAGACGGCGCAGCCCTGGGCACTAACACCTCAAAGGCTTCTCTTCCTCACTAACACTAATTACCTAAAAAAATAATGTTCCAGAGCCTCGTGGGATCCGCACGCACGCCCACGCAGAGTCATCCTTCTACGCGGAAGCCTTTCTGTCCGCTGCTGAAATTATGTTTTAAAAGGACATCGGTAGCACTTTAAAAAAACTGTGGAAAGGATTTCACAAGTTGTTCAGTGATTGAATTACTGGTCAGACCTGATTGAATTATAGTCACCGTGAAAGCAGGCCTGTAATCAGATTGAAACGGTTCGTTGATGGTTGAACTCTTCAAATTCTAAAAACTTTAATGTACAACCTGTAATGATTTTAAATCTGTATGCATCTATAGCTGTGTTGCAGGTGAAGGCATTATTATATATGACTTTTGAGCTGTGTAACAGACTCTCTTTTCCCTCTGTTCATCAGCGAGGTGCGGACACGCTGCGAGCAGACACGACAGACAGGTGAGTTTGTCTGAGGTTGACTGTGGTTTAACCAGCGCGCCTGGAACTGACCGAGGGAGTCCTCTGTGGTTGTGTTCAATCTGCCCTGTCCTCCCACAGGTACTCAGGCTCAGGGAGCTCCGGCGCGGCCTCCATGAGGAAGGTACGAGAGCGAGCGCCGCAGACGCACACACGCCGACTGTTTCTCTGATGTTTGTTGTGATTTTCAAACAATTTTGTTTTTCCAGTATATTTAGCTTCAAATCCCAATTTGCTCAGGCAACAGAACCCTTCACGGTTACATCACCGGTCTCCTAGCAACCAAATCCACCGTTAAATGAAGACGCGATACAGCCAGACAAGAATAGGCCAGATACCTGAGATTAAACCCATTCAGGGCTGTAATAATGAAATCAAAGATCACAGTCAGATGAGGTAAATTGGTTTTCACATTCAGGTTATTGTGGCACAGGGAACAGCCTTAGCTTTTAGCCCGGGCCTCTTCACTAGAGCACTATGAATTGTAGCATATAATGAGTCACCTCAGCTGACAGACATGGTGTTTATCCAACTTTATGACCTAGATAAATAACGCTAATTATCAATAGTGATTTAAGTCACAGACCTTCAAGACCAGAAACATCTGTAGCTGTAACTCAATATTGGCATTTAAAATAAAATGTGTTTTTATTTGCAGACCACAGAGGAAAAGCATTTTAAGGCTGTGATGTAACTGTGACCTCCTAACATCTCTGAGCTTTGGTTTCCGTGGCAGCTTTCAGCTGTAGCGGTTTTAGCACAGTGAGCCCTGCGCGCCTGTAATCCTCTCCACCGGCCGCGTGATAAAATGAAGCCACGTCTGTAGAACGCAGAGAGGCAGGAAACGTATCAGCGCCGAACCGCAAACTTTGCCTGAACTTTGCCTCAGCGTGTGTCACAGTAGGTTTGTAACGTATCCTAACGCACAGTCATCTCTTCTCCCCAGTCCTTCCATTACACCTCCCTAAGAACGAAAACCAAAAAGAGAAGTAAAGGTACGCACCCGCTTTTATCTACTGCTTTAGATTCTGTATGTTTGATGCTAATAGCACTGCATGACTTGTCACTGGGACATAATGATTTGAAAACAGATTTTACCCACACTTCAGAAAGAAAAAGCAACAGTTCAGTACAGTGATGCACAACAATATATTTCTTCTGTCTTCATTTTATCCTCCATGATCTATGCTTGCTTTGAATCGGTAGATGCACATATTAGTATGTTCCTTGGGTGCAGTACCGCTCTATACCTCCATCCCTCTCTTCCTGTAGGTTCCCTCACTAGTGCGAGTCGAAGGAGAATTTCCTGTAAGGATCTGGGACACGGCGACTGCGAGGGGTGGCTGTGGAAGAAGAAGGACGCTAAAGGCTACTTCACCCAGAAATGGAGGAAGTACTGGTTTATCCTCAAAGAGTCCTGCCTCTACTGGTACACCAACCAAAACGTGAGTAATCCCGTTAGAGCATATACACATTATGTTCACACCAGGCTAGTGGCCCAGCTGGTCCCAGCTAATGCAAGCAGCCCGTGTTGTTGTGGTATGCAGCCTAGACGGCTCCCATCCCAAATAAAAGTGGGACATCAATATGCATGACGTTTAGTTCCGTGTGTTGACGATGTACCGCCGCCCTCCATCTGTCTTCGCCTGCAGGATGAGAAAGCTGAGGGCTTCATCAGCCTGCCCGAGTTCAGGATAGATCGAGCCATAGAGTGCAGACGGAAATTGTGAGTGTCCGTCACTAATCACGCGCAACACGAGCGAGCGCACAAACGAATATTAAACATTATTATCCCGCTCCTTCATTACAGCGCCTTCAAAGCCTGTCATCCCAAAATCAAGAGTTTCTTCTTCGCCACAGATTGTCTGGAGGAAATGAACAGGTAGTGTGTGTGTGTGTGTGTGTGTGTGTGTGTGTGTGTGTGTGTGTGTGTGTGTGTGTGTGCGTGTGCGTGTGCGTGTGTGTGTGTAAGACTGGGGACTCACATGGTCCTGAATGAATATTTCAAGTAGCACAACACAACGCTGTGTGTGAATAAAGCATGAGCCTGACCCTCTGTTGTCGTGTGTATGTGTGTGCGTGAGCGTGTCACGTGTGTGACGATGTGAGAGGGAGATGGCGGTGATACCGTCTTTGCAGGAGCGCTATCTGATGAGCTCTAATTATCCGCATCTCTCCTCGGCAACATGGGCTGATAATTGGGGGAGAGTAATTAGGCAGCTCCACTTGAGTTTGGAGCGGCGTGAGCGCACACTTAGCGTCCTCCTCACTGGGAGGAGTCACATCACTTACTCCCTGCTCCTCACTGGTCCCCTCTCCGTGCTCCTCACAGGTGGATGAACCGGCTGGGCCTGGCCGCTATCGGCTACACCCCGGACGACAAGGTGCCTCGCCCCGATGAAGGTGAGATCCGCTGAGGTCCTGAAGAGGCCACTGTTTGTTCTCCTGCACCCGCAAATCTCTGATAGTGCTTTTCAACACCAGACTACTGGAGTGAGAGCGATCAGGACGAGGTCGACGGGTCGATGACGCTCAAGCAGGAGGGGCCCTCATCGCTGTGTGACACTTATCACCGCACACCATCAGTGAGTGCACGCGCGCACACACACACACACACACACACACACACACACACACACACACACACACACACACACACACACACACACACACACACACAGATAAATGATCATACATATAAAAGCGTCACCGTCTTCAGAGCAGCCGTCACTTCTCTGCTCTGCTGCCACAGACGGTTCCCATTACGTCCTCTAGGGGGCGACAAACACATCCTTTCCTGTGATGGATTACATCGCCCACACGTTCAGACAGGCACTGATGCCACGTTTTTCCCAGCTGAACCTCATGACAGCCGCGCCAGTCATTCTCAGAGATGCTCATCTGCCATTTCATTGCTTATCTTTTGGTCTCTTTCTGCCCTGTCTTCTTCCTTGGACACCGCCTCCTGTTCCTGGTTTTGCAAATCACATTGCCTTTATTTTACTGTCTTTGAAACCTCACCTTTCCGCCAACTTTTATTTCTCGCTCCTCACTCTTGTCCGTCCGCCTCACTCACCCGTGGCCCTCCAGGCGAACCTCCTTCACAGCTACGAGCAGCTGCCCCGCTCGGTCAGCTCCATGAGCCTGATGCGCTCCACTCCGTCCCCCCTCCCTCCCCCCATGAGTGCCTCCACCTCCCCCGTCCCTCCACAGATGGCCTCTTCCACCTCCCCTCTCCCTCCGCAGGTGAATTCTTCCAGCCCCTTCCCAGAGCCCAAGCACGGTCGCCACTTCTCCAGCGAGTCCACGCACTCCCACTCCTCGGCCGAGGACCAGCGTGGCGACGGCATGGGCGTGGGCACGGGCACGGGCAGCACCAGCACCCACTCGTCCGGCTGCCGCTCGTCCCACCGCGAGCGCCGCTCCTGGCAGGACCTCATAGAGACCCCGCTGACCAGCGCGGGGCTGCACTTCCTCCAGACGGCGCCCGGGGACAGCGACTACGGAGGCCTGATGGCCGGCGAGATGGGGCTGTACGGGGGCCTGGGCAGGCAGGGCATGTCCCCGGAGAGGCGCCGGCAGGCCACGCTGCCCGTGCGGAGACACCACGCCGCCGAGCGCGACCGGGAGCGGGACGGGCCCTTCCCGCTGGAGCGCGGGCCCTACACGCACAGCCACACGCACCGGCGCTCGCACAAGCAGCGCAGCCAGAGTCTGCCGAGGAACCGGGACCCGATGCCGGGCAAGCTGCTACACACCGCGGCTCACATGGAGGAGAGGAGCGAGGACGAGGAGGCAGACGGGCACGCGGCCGAGATGCTCGAGGGGGAGGAGGGTGAGGAAGTAAAACACGGCTATGTATAAGGTCTATGTGCAGCATTAACATCATGTTGAATGTAACACTGTCAATGGACGTCTCCTGCCTGTCACAGACCTGCGGGAGTTGAGGATTGAGAGCAGGGAGAGGAGAGTGTCTGAGGGACGGGACCGGCGGGTGTCAGAAGCCCGCGAGCCCGAGCCACTGGACGGATTGGAGCAGCTGTATCGAGCCCTGGAGCAAGCCAACGTGACGGCCCTGGGGGACCCGAGGCCCTGCAGCAGGCAGGAGCTCCGACGCTGCTTCACCCAGAGGACCAGGGACCCCCTGCTCAACGACAGGCTGCACCGGATCCGGGCCCTCCGCAGCACCCTGAAGGTAGCACGGGGAGGAGACTCTGGTCTAAGCGGGCGCCAGACGCTTCCCCGCGGTGACTCTCTGCCGTCTCCTTCCTCCACTAGGCCAAAGAGTCGGAGCTGGCGGTGATCTGCGCCCTCCTGGAGGACCCTGGCCTGTGCTCCCAGACCTTCAGAGAGTGGAAGCTGTGGCACAGCGAGCTCTACGCGGACATCTGCCAGCTTAGCCCCGGCACCAACGGCCAGGACGACCTCTCCCCGCTGGGGGCGCCGCTCATGACCCACACACACTCCTTCATCGAGACACACGTGTGAGGAAAGGGAAGGAGCAGCAGAGACTAGACACACACACACACACACACACACACACACACACACACACACACACACACACACACACACACACACACACAGTTTTACATGTGATACACGTCCTCTCCCGATCACGACTCTGAGCACGCTCACACACACACACACACACACACACACACACACACACACACACACACACACACACACACACACACACACACACACACACACACACACACAGATTGTAAGATGTGTAAATATCATAGGAGGAACAGTCTGAGACCTGCGTGTATGAACTTTTGATAATCCTGAGGACCCCACAGGGTGCCTATTGCATGCCTGAGCAGAAAGCATTAATCTTCCTTTGTCTATGGACCTCAGCATAAACTCCACATGCTTGTTGGGCAAACGGGAAAAAAGGCGACTTTTTCACGCACTCCTTCCTTTGTATTCTCTCGGTCCTTGCTTTTCTTTGGCAGGTTGCTTTCAGGGGGCAGGGGGAGCTATGTAGCAGCAATACAGAGGAGAATCCTTTTCACCAGAGCACTGTACTTTTGTACTGATGAACTTTGCACCCAGAGCCACCAGTTCTCCCCCACCCCTCCCTCTCTCTCTCTCTCTCTCTCTCTCTCTCTCTCTCTCTCTCTCTCTCTCTCTCTCTCTGTCTCTTCTTTCACCGCATCTCTCACCCACTTACAGGGACCTCACTGTTACTCCAGGCGGACCTGCGGCGAGCGTTCGAGAGCCGTGACTTGAGTTCGCGTAAGACTGTGAAAGGTAGCTACCTATGCGAGTTTCTCCGTCCCAGCTGACGACAGCTGCAGTCGCCAGCTTTGAGACTCCGTCGTGCTGGCTTGATGCACATTATTTCAAACTGTGAACTGTTGTGACAAGAAAACACAACTTTACGTGCAGAAGGAGGCTCCTCTGTTTGAGTGCAGTTCTACACTTCAGAAGGCGTTCTCTCTCCCTCTGTGCTTCTCCATTTCCTTCTTTTTATTATTTCTTTCCTCTCTCTCTCTCTCTCTCTCTCTCTTAGTCCTCAGAGACTTATGTATATTTGTATACTGCTGTGTATACTGATGTAAATGTTTGCGTTCCACTACCACTGTGATATGCTTCTAGAGGTAGCGGAGGGAAGACAGAGAGTATGTATTTGAGTGGGTGCAAGACTTTTCTTCGTTTTGTTGTTATTTTTTTTCTTAGATAGCGATTGCAAGAGCTAGAACGTTCTTTTCAATGAAGTCACTCACTACGAAGAATGCACTTTCTATATCTCTATATCCCATTGGCTGCATCCACAGGGTCTATGTTTCATTGGCCTCTTATACCATTGCTGTTTCAAAATATCAGGTAAAAGCATTTGCCGTCTCATTTTCTAAGGATTTGTGTACAGTCTACAAATATATTTAAACATAGAAGAATATATAAATCTATTTACATTTTGTGTCATAGATATAATGTAAAGTATGATGTGTTCTATGCCAAGGTTTTGCAGTGTCCCCCCCTCTTCACTCTGTAGACTCAGGGTGTTTAGTTGAGCAACTAGGAGGCAAACGACCACCACCACTGACAGCTGCCTGGCGGCTTTTATTGCTCCAGCTGATCCTACTCCTGGTGATGTGTTGCATGAGAAAAAAAAGGCCTGGGACTGACGTGATTGGACAGGGTACACTATTATGGATCATCTGTGGCGCTTCTTTTTTTTAATATTTTTTTTATATCTTTCTCATGATTGCAAGATGATTAGACCCGTAGCGCATGACCCGTGCAAGCGAACTGTTGAGGAATGACTTTATTTCTAGGTTTGTATACGTCTTGGTTTTTCATTAGTCTTTAAAGACACGCACTGTACAAGGCCGAGGGAAGCGTTTCGCCACTCGGTTAGTCAGTTAAATGCAGATCCTTCTTTCGTGTCCAACGAGAAGGCTTTAATGTGCTGTTTGAACATAAAGACTGGCACACAATCTGTGACCATAGGAATCTTACCTGAGAAGCAGCAGTGCAGTTACTTCTAAAAAGAAAGCTTTGTGTCTGACTTCCCTTCAAGCATAAGGTACTGGACGCGAAAGACCTCCACGCTAAATGGTCTTAACGTCTGTGAAACCCGGATGAATCATTTCATCTGCAATATCAGGCCAAGGACTCAATGACGCCCCCTAGTGTTGAAAGCTCAGAGAAACAAGCGTAGCACCTGCTGCATCCAGCACTATCTGTACTTATTCTTCGCATTTTATTGTAGTTCTTTGACTGTAGGTTCAAGTTTTCCATCATGTCACACTTTCGTGAAAAATCAAACACACCCCAGAGATATAGCTCATGTTTTTTTAATGGTTAATTTGAGAGTACCACAAAGAAAACTAAATGATGCAAGCACTTTCCCTGTGCCTCCCAACCCTCTCTTTGGCAACGATGGACTGACTATACTGGTATTCCTACGCACACACACACAGCTGTAGAAGAGTTACAATACAATTCCAGTCTGCAGACCTCTCTCTGTTTCTCATCCGTAGTGTCGGTCTTCTTTTTCTATCCGCTGCTCCTCAGAGCAGGCAACACACTGTAGATTAAAGAGTTGTATGAGTTATGATTTGTAGGCACAGACTGTGTTATTCCTCCCAGACCTTTGTGTGTGTAGACCTGCAGAAACAGGCCGAAAAGGGAGATTCCACTGTGTGTTTTTTCAGGGGTGTACACCTCATGGTACATTGCACAGGTGTGTAAGATGTAAGTTGCACTGCGACATTAAAAAAGGAACATATTGCTCTTTTTCAAGAATAATATTAGCTTACTGTTATTCTGTACATTAACTGACTAAAAATGATATTAAAAAAGAAAGAAAATGACATTTATTCTTCCTAAAGTAGCCTTTTTTGGTTTCATATATATGAATATATATTACAAAAGATACAGATTGTAAACTTGAGTTGTTAAACTTTGACTTCAATAAACTGAATCCTCTGCACTATGACATATGTTCTGTTTATGTGTGTGTGTGTGTCATTTTCTGTGACATATGTACTGTGTTGATTTTGACAATCAATTTCAATTTGTGTGCATAAAGTTGTTTTTGCAAAAGAATTGCTAAATATGAGAGAATATATAACGGGATGACCGTGATTCACACGTGCTTTATTAAGGGTTTGTGAGTTGAGCTGTATGAAGCGTCTGCTCGATGACGTCACCCTGAAACCCAAAACGTGCAGTTGCATGTTCGGTCCGTCAGGTGGCGGCAGCGGACCTCGTTGAGACCAGCTCACAGCGAAGCCCATAGAAGAAGGAGGATCGCTGTCATGGCGGCCAAGGTGAAATATTTGACGCTTTCTCTTGGGGGAGGTTTTTGTGTGTGTGAAATGGATGTTTACAAGGAATGCGCGGGTGTGTTGTTAATTTCAGCGGACCCAGAGCAGCGACCGCAAACCTACAGTGACTGTCACTTCCCTGGCGTTCATGCTTTATTGAAATAACCGTGCTAAGTGTTAGCCTCGCTGTTTGAGTCAATGCTAACGGCATTTACAGTACGTTCAGAGGTTAACGTTCAGATAAACTAACGTCACAGTAGCTCCATTAAACGTTTAAAAACGCCTTCACCAATGCCAGACCCAACGCCACTCGGTGAACTAGCCTGTGTGATTCATAAGCACAGATCCAGCGTTCATTATTGATTCATTAGTTAGTTAGTTAGACCTTCACCCTAGCTATCGCGTTGATAAGTTGTCAGTAATACAAACTAGTTAACATCTAACTAACGCTGAGTAACTGCAACATGTCACGTGTCTGTCAGTGGTTAAAATAATCTGAATATATTTACATAAACGATGTTATGATAAGTGTAATCAAAAGGAGCGTTTGACACGATTGGTTTTAATTTAGCTTTAGTTTTTAGTTCAGTTATTCTCATTGGGGTGTTGTTTTTCCCTGTGTAAACCATCCACGTGAGTGATTAGTACCTGTTAGATGTGTTGTTTTCATGAGCTAACAGATGCTGTGCACTAGGTGGTGATGGTGGCCGTCCCAACTGTGCTGGGAATAGCCTCCATTCGTGTGTACAATGTGAGCGAAGCACCGGCTGATGGGATCACCAGAGAAAAGGTATGGCTGTGCCTAAATGTTTGCAGATGAAGAAAACTCTAGGCCATTTACTAAATTGTTGCATCCTACTATCATTGTAATTCCCCCCAGCTGAACATCTACACCCCAGTGCCACAGTCCGCTCAGGTGTTTCTTCCAGAGAGGCCTGGTGTCATTGAGAGCGGGTTAACTACAGCGAGAGAGAGCATAATGCCTTTTGTCCAGACTGTTAAGGTGCGTGGACGCTGCGTGTGTCTCTACAGCTGTTTGCCTGGAAAAAAATGTACTTCGCAAACTCACTTGCTGCAAAAATAACTCATGCCTTCACATCCTGTTTAACACGTTTGCGCTGTAGACTGTCATGAGCTGGAACAAGGGCTACATTAAAGAGCTCTTATCTTGCATCGGCGCTGTAACTTTTCCAACACTGAACCCCGGGTTTTGTTCCTGTTGTGGCTACACAGCGCAGTCTCGCATACTGCAAGTGCTCTGTGCAGGTACAATGTTGCAAAAAGTTGAGGAGTCAGACAGGAAGTAGTGTTCAAGCTGTTAAAGCTGCAGAGGTAACAGGTTTGTTAGAGACATTTTGACAGTTTGAAACTGAAAAAAGTAAGAAGGACACATACTCATATTTTTATACACATAAATACATATTTTTTTGAATATTGTCAGGATACTTAGAATTGATTTTGATGATCTGGTAGTAGATTCAGTTCTCTCCTTGTTTTCCCTTCAGGGTGCCTGTTTCTCTGTGAAAACGGGAAGTGTTAATCTTTACCATGCAGGAGAGGGTGAGTCAACAGTAGGTACCTTATTTATATCTAGGATTCTCCCCCACTCAAACTTATTACCAAGTTCATTTATTGTGTCATTAAAAATCAGTGCGCTATCGTAGAGTAGTTTCTTCATTGTGCCCCTTTCACACATGCTCTCTATGTGGGTAAGCTGCAACAGGGACCTCTGAGATATTCCACACGGACATCAAACTGACCTTTTCCAGCTCGCTATTTAGTTCTAAGTCTGTCTAAAATTGCAGTTGTGCTCCTGTGGGAACCTCAAGCAATTTCAATTTTACAAAGCGTGTGGTTAGATCACGTCACCATCATTTTGGATCAGTTTAAACATCCAAGGCCACCCTGGAACCTTTAAAAAGGCCAGATATACTAAAATGTAACTGACCTGAAACAGTCTTGTAAGATATAACGGCCTCCATTGATCTTTAAGCGTCTTTATTTTTTTACTTTATGGGTGTAAAGAAATAAACAGTAATGCCAGTTGTTTTATTGTTGCTTTATTTGTGAATATTGTGAAGGTCAGATATAAATAGATTTACTGAGTATGTTTTTTCTTGTCATTGTAACACATTACTTGCTTATTCATTTATTGTTCTCACTTCTGTTCACAACTTCTTTTACATGTGCCTATCTATCTGTGTGCGGTTTATACAGCTGCTGTATACAACCTACATGTAGGTTCACATTCTCAGAAAACATAAATAAGAATGCATAAATAATGCCACCAAAGTTCAGTTTTGTCCTCATTTGTCCTCTCCACACCACCACATTAAAATTGAAATGAAACAAAGAATTCCACTAAATTCTCTTATTTGCAATTTGCTTATTATTTAAGTTCCGAAGAACATGGTTGTGTGAATGCAAATCCTGAATGGTTAATTCCGGAGTTTTAAACTCCTTGCATTAAAGCTGGAGGTTGAGTGCGCAATTCAAATTCAGAGTGGTGGCGCACAGGAAATAAAAATGTGTTGTTGTCCTCTTTCTTGTATGTGAACACTTGCGGTGTCACTGCTATACTAAAAGTAGTAAGTTCAGGGGCTCCCATATCAGCTCACAACTGTGATCATGCTAACTTGGATCTGGTGTAATTGGTTTTCCAGATGCATACTACTACTTGAAAGACCCTCCCCCAGGTTTTCTACCACGACTTAGTACCATCACCATGGCTGGCCTGCTTGGCATGGTCTTGGCACGGAAAGGTAACATTACTCTGTCATACACTGTAGACCTGAACACATCCATAACCACTTTAAGAAGTGTGACTTGCTTAAGTGCACGTGTGTAGATGTACAGTAGTTTTTGTGGGAAGGAGCTTGAAGCAGCAAAGATAACTTTCACTTTAAAGGGTGGGCATAGAAGCTCCTGAACAAATAAGTATATTAACAAACAAATAAATAACCATGAGTAACTAAGATGTCAAAGCTTTAGGGAGGAGTAAAGCTAAAATACCAGAAGATTAAGATTTTAATTGTAATAACTAAATACTGTTATAACATAAGTTAGTAATGGAAGTCAAAAAATCTCCACCAAAAAATGACAAGTTCAGAAAATACGGTTACAATTAAATACACTTGAAAGAACAAGGTTACAAAACAGTACGCATAACAGTTTGAGGAAATGTCGGCAATGATGATACAAATACAGTAACTTATTTCCTGTGATTGTTGTCATTTACCAAAATGTGTGTGGTTGTCAAACCTCTTGCAGGCCATAATTTGCAACCAGAAGAAAGGAAATGCATGTGAGAAAAACTAAATCTGTTCTCACAACTCACAGCTACTAACGTAATGTGGTTGAAACTCGAGGAATATTGACGATCCCACGCTCGCACGCACTTCATCGTTATGGGTTGAAAAATTACCATGTTTTTTCCACGTGAAATTCGGATGTATTGAAACCGGGACTTTGTTGAGTCCCATGCATCATGGTACTTCAGCGCTTGCAAAGGTTAGATGAGACTTGGCACTTGGCTTTGCAGTAAGCCAGGAGTAGTCACTTTATTATACTAACGTAACGGAGCTACTCCCTGTGTTTGTAATACATCATATCACAGATTTCTTTCGTCTTATTTCTGATTATCTGGACAGTTTCAGTGACTCATGACAGCATCTGTTATTTTACTGTTATGGTATTGATTTCAATAAGTAATAATAGACCCTGTCTACTGATCTATACAATGCTGCTGTTTCAGATGATGCTGACCTTCATGCTATAATCTTTGCTAAGTTGGACTGATTACTGTTCTCCTTTTAGGTTCTCGTTTCAAGCAGCTAGCAGTTCCGCTGGGCCTGATGTTTGCAGGAGCCTCGGTGTGTTACCCGGCCCAGACAGTGGCTGTGGTAAAGGTAAAGGCTTTGAAATCCTCTCCCCTTTTTAACAGCACGATCAGCCCAAATCTATTCACATTATTAACAGTTATTGTGTTTCATACTGTCAAGGTGACAGGTAAGAAGGTGTATGCTGCAGGACAGTGGAGCAGTGCTACGGTATCTTCACTGTTGGCGCCCAAGACCCTGGAGCAGGTTGATAAGAAGATTACTCCTTCACAACCACAGGTTAGCGGTCATATTCATTCACTATGACCAATTTTTTTGGATTTAGCTGCTAATTTAAATATAGAAGCTACTGTTTCTGACTAAAACCATTACCCATTAATGGTAAACCTCTTCCCACTTACTGATTTACATATTTGCTTGCTAAAAAATAATCCCTTTTCTGCATCTGAATAGGTCAGGTTCTGTTTCCTTTCTCTGCACTTTGCTCTTTGATCATTGTGCCGTTACTGGAATTTGCTCTCCGTTGTTTAAAGGTTTTCGTGACTCGAGATTAAAGGTCACACTTCTGTTAAATTCACTGTAGTGTCAAAAACAAGAATGCTTGCGAGGCAAAATGCTAATGATTTTTTTTTTCTTCAGTCAGTTTAATAAATGGACACATTTACAACTGAAATGTAAAATAGCAACCTTAGTGCTTTTATAAGTGTTGCTTGTTACATGTGACTAATCAAATTTTTTTTTTCAAATAGAATAGTGTGCAGGTAAAGGTGTTGCTTTTTGTCTTCTCATTGCTATCATGTCTGGATTAGTCCTCTGTAGAGTTTGCAGTCGTGGAGGTGGCTTCTGAGTCCAGTTCTACACCAAGAGCTACAACATCAGAAGTGGAATCAGCTGTTTCTTTGTCTGCTGAGCCTGGTGTCGGTGTCATAACTGAGGAGGCTTCATTAGTGACACTTTCAGACTCCTCCTTTGACCAGACCCAAACAGACCCCAACACAGGTATTATAGAGTCATAACACTATTCATGTGTCTTTTATGTAATGACTCAAAATCGTGGTACCAGTGATTGTCTGTATTTCCACTTCCCTACAAACCCTGTGTTACTCTACATTCAGCTCCATCACAGACTGAAACCATCACAACCTCTCATGAACCACATGTTCCTGTTGAAAGCAAGGAGCCCTCAGGCCTAAAACAATCACCTATAGAAGTACCACCACAAACCAGCACAGCTGAGTCTATGCTGAGCTTTCACCCAGAGGCATCGACGTCTGCTCCATCCACAGAGGAAACACTTGCTCCAAAGTCCTCAGAGGAACCCATAGGTACCATCAGTATCCTGTCCTATTATGATAAGAAGCTGAAAGTGCACTAGTGATTTATTATAAGCCTCTTTTCTCTTTCTGTAAGCCTTACATTTTTGGAACATTCTAATAATAATGTCTGTTTTGCATTTCCAGTTTAGTTATATAGAAAGTATTTTTTAGGCGAAAGAATTACAACTAATGGCTGCAAGATAAACAGCACAAAAAACAAAATATATTAATATCTATCTTACAAAAATAGATTGATAATGAAGGAGCCGCTTGGCGATAGGAGAGAAATGAAAAAAAGATAAAAACCCTGCAGCTAAAAATACAAAAAAACAATAACCATTTAAAAATGTTTGTAAATATTATACGTCTCTAAGTAGCTTCTTATTTGAGCCAGCCACAGTCACATTAAGTAACTGCTGCTAACCCTGTAAACCCTGTGTTGACTGCTCCACAGTGCCAGCTGTTGAATCAGCTGAGGCAGATGAAGACAACCAGTCTGCTGCTGTGGAGGAGACACCGACACTCACACCTCCTACTGAACAGCCATCCACAGAAAGTCAGAAAGGTACTGATGCCTGCTCTGGCTCTCTGGAGTTGGGTGTTTTTCATTTATGCCAAGCTATCATTATTAACCTATAACAACCAGGTGGGAAATTTTATTTTCCTATATTTGATTTATTTGTTAAACAAATGTTGTTTTTCATGGAATTTGGTTGGTGCTTCCTGCGAATTAGACCTGCACAATATTCAGGAGCAGTTCTGGACCATTTTTCAGCTGTTTCCCTACGCTACCACATCACTGCTTGTTCTGAGCTCCATCTTGCCACACTGACATTATCCAGTGATTTATTTCCCTCTCTTTGAAGAGAAGCTGTTTTCAGGTCCACCGCCAGCACAGCTTTCTAAACCAAATATGGTGTTTTTGTATTCATCCCAAACATTTCTAGCTCTGCTTCCCCATCCACAGCCACGGTATCATGCCTATTCAAGGTTTTGCAAGTCATTAACTCATGAACAGAGATGTTAACCAGCTGCAGTGAATCCTGCCTTTAACCATTTTTATCTCCTAATTGAGCATTCTGTGTTTGGCCTCTGGAATGATCTTTGCTATGCAGCTACAGTACTTCTCTGAAGCCACAAACTTCACTAAATTTCATCCTTTTATAGACAATATGTCTGAGTCTTTGGGAGTATTCTGCTACTAAATGTAAATTGCTCTCAGCTCGTTTCAAACCTGCATTCTGGTTTCATTGAGTGGATTATATACTATATTTATATATTTTTGAATTTATATCCAAAGCCAGCATACTTTGAACTATGCAGTTTCTTTTACTTACAACTGTAAACACCAGTAATAAACGTCTCAGTAATTTTCTGCAAATGTCATTTACATCAATTCTTCAGGAAAAGTTAGCATCATTTGGTAGTAAATGATGTCCTATGACACAGTAGTTTTTTATTACGTGCTCCAAGTGCTCCAATGTTTAGTAATTATCCAGTAATTAAAGTGTCAGCTCTTTAATACCTCTGTTAATACTGTGAGTATTAGTTGACATACTGGACATACTGTTTTCTTTGGCATCTGTAATTAATCCTTTTGAGTTATTTAGTCTATAACTACAGGTATTAGATAGATAGATAGATAGATAGATAGATAGATAGATAGATAGATAGATAGATAGATAGATAGATAGATAGATAGATAGATAGATAGATAGATAGATAGATAGATAGATAGATAGATATAGTATATGTTTTAACTAACAGGTTCAGAGATCTCCCTCTGGGTTTAATTAATTAAACTAATGATTGTAAACATGACTTTCTTCTTTGTTTCATTCTGCTTGACTCAGAGGTGAGGTGATTTTATAAAGATGTGCAGTGACCTAGGCAACATTTAATTGTCATGGTACAGAATGTACCATGAAGAATTGCTGGTGTTGTAGTGGTTAGATACAGATTTTGCCTCCGTAAACTTTCAACCTTTTTTTTCTGCTGCTGTTACTGAGGTTTTGTTGTATTTCTCTTGCTGCCCTCCAGGGAGCTCCAGTTTTAAGGCCGACCCTTCTCTCCTGGACTTCGGCCAGTCCAGCCCCGAGGACGAAGACCTCTACAGCACACGCAGCTGAGGGACCGCAGCTGGCACCAGGAGGGACCTCATTCCCACACTGTCATCTCGCATCTCATCCAGACTGTCGAGCGCCGCGTCTCATCATGCAGCGTAAATAGGCCACTTTGCCAGCAGACATTGTTATGGACACTTTGATCAACGTTTCCATTCTCATTTCAATCTGCCCACAACCTTTATATTTCCCCAGAAAACAGCTGAGTTGATTTGCATAGCAGCAGCGGTGCAATGAATTCCAGTACAGATAACCAGTACAGCGTACGTAAGGACACAGACCTGGAAAAATACACCCACAGCTGTTTAATTCACAGCCAAAAAATTCTCCATGTCATGTGCAATTGCTGACTTTTTGTGCTACAGCTTTCATGACTGCATGGTGCTTTTATTTATTGTAATTCAGCCCACTGCATTGGTTAGCTGGAAATACTGCACATTTGCTGCAAATGATAACAAGATGAACTAGTGCCGCTTCGTTTTTGTTACATAAAACGTGTCTTTCGTTGTTGATTTCACAACTTGGATTAAATCTATATTTTTCAGGAATGAATGTTCTGTGTTCTTTGATTTTATTATTGTGCACTTCATGACCACATCATTCAAACTTTTATCAGATAAGCAAAAGTATTTTACATTACATAACATTGTGCAAAACCTTTATCTCTTTGAATGTTCCATCCTCCCAACACACTAACTTCTAATCAACAAATGCAGAAGTAATTGATAAATAATGATTTTGTGTAAAGTGAAGTTTAAATGAGCAGCAAACGTTTTTTTACCTCATACACTTGCTAATAACACATTAGGTAAAATCATCAAACCAGTTAATGATTGAAGCTAATGCAATATATTAAAGTTGTTGCTGCTTCATATTTAAACTGTTACCTGCTTAGACAAATGAACTAGTTGCACTAAATGAAGACTCCCTTTCAACATATTTTCAATTTTCCAAATATCTCATGTTTATGACTTCAACTCACAGTTACTGGTGATGTTCTAACTCCCTAAAGTGAAACATCATGTAACAACTCTTGATGAATATTGTTGGGGATTTTATGTAAAACTAATTGTGTTTCATCTTCGGGTGCAAGCGGCGCTCATCTTATCTTTGTCTTGTTGTAAAACCTACAGAGTAGTAATTTAGCCGAGCCAAATCAGACACGGACTCATAAAAACGGCTTCATTGGTTGCTAAAATGCAAAGTGCCACAGTAGCTGTTAACAGAGACTCCCAAGTGTTCAGCCATTCTAGTTTATTAAAACAACATTTAAGGCACTAAAATCTGATGAACCAGTGTGATTTGTGGACAGTAACGGGTCATAGAGCATGTTTGTGCGTAACCCTCACAGCTGGACGCTGCGTCCGTATCGCAGCTCGTGTTCTTGCTTAAACTTGTGAGCACGGCTCCTGCATCTGTTACCGTTTACTGGCCGTTTCACTGCTCCTCTGAGCAGCCACGGCTCCCTGGACCTCATAAACTCTGCATGAGGCTGAACAGAGTCGTGACCCTCGGGACTGAGTGTCTGCGCTCACGTGTTCCGTATGCGCTGGAGTAGAGTGAAAACAAAGGGAACATCTGGGAAGTAGTGGAAAATAACCGATCAATGAAACATCGAGACGCTGTTCATCCTCCTTCTTTCTTGAGAATAACACACGTGGGAAGTAGCGTCAGCGGTGTGACGTGGTGTTGGGGGGGACTTTAAGATAACAATTCCTAGAACCAGTATCCACCACCGGCGTTAATAAAACCACACTGAACATACTGTATTGGCTCAGTTTAAAATAGCGCGGAGCACAGAGCGGAATAGTTCCTTCTCACAGCGTGCGAGGCGTCGTGGCCATGACTTGTTGCTGCGCGGAGGCTGAGACCCAGCCTCAGGGGTCAGAGGCTCCATAGCCCCCGTCGACAAGCTGCGACACTAAGTATATCCTCGTCTCACCTCCCCCAAGAGGCTCCTTCGCATGTGGGAGCCCCCTTTTCCCCCCCAGGCTGTAAAGTGAGACTGCGGTACAGCTTTGCTGTATTCATGCGGCAGAGAGGAAGCAGGGCTCACGACCCTGACCTCTGACCCCGCGCCTCTCTCCACCCCAAGAGCCCGATTTTCCATAGAGGTCTTATGGTTTGCTGAGCTTATCTTCCCAGGGTCTGGCTAACAAGACCCCCCCATACCCCCCCCCCCCCCCCCCCACCACCACCACCACCTTCGGCTAAGCACATGGCACGTTTATCAGCGGAGCATGTAAACACAGCAGCTTTTACTGGTGTTTGGGAATATTCCGTGTTTACCCGTGCACGTCTTCCTCCCTTCACATGTGCGGGTCAGCGTGTGTACACACAGCGTGTTTGTCTGCAGCTTCCTGTGCCTGCAGATAAAATCTGATGTTTTCAGTTTACAGTATGTTCAGTGGAAAACACAAGAAACTTCCAGCCACCCAACGTGTTACGCAATCAAAATAATTAGCTTGTCAGCGTTTGATACATGCGAGCTGTGTGCGATTAATGAGCAGCAACATCCACTGTTGGATAATAATCATTTTGCCTATTTTAGTGCCGAGGGCAGAAACGGAGAGTTTTTGAGCAATCGCTGCAACAAAAATAAAAAGTCTTCCAATTCAAAAAAGGGAGAAAAATAATTGGCCGTGAGACGTGATGTCTCGGGGTGTGACACGCGTCTGATGCTCCCTGCTCCACGTCTCCTTATCGACGGGCTGCGCAGGCCCGGCCTGCGACCCCAGCGCTCTGTTTGGATCATCACACAAACACAAACAGACACCGGCTCCTGCGCAGGCTCACGCCGTTAATCACTCGCTTTCCCAGCACCCCGAGGCCTGTGGGACCAGTGCTCCGTCGGTGGCAGAGTTAACACTGAAACCTGCTTTTTTGGACGTTTCCTCCACAGTTCCTCTGCACATGTGACGTGAACTCGAGCCCGGACGACTTGCTGCTTTCGTCTCGCGTGTTGGAGCGAAGCCTTCACCAGCCAGTGAAACCTGCGATGCCTGGAACAGACTGGCTGGTCACCGCTAGCGTGCAGCGCTGCTTACAGTATCCAGTGAATCATGCTTGTGTGGAATGACACGTGTTGACTCATACTGTAAGCGGATGGAGGCTGACGACGCACTTTAATTTCCAACGAGTCAAAAACCGAAGTGAAACTGTCACTTCGAGGCCCGATGCCTGTTAACTCTGACAACAGCTCGATGCTTGGTGTCACCGCGATCAAAGCATCCTGTAAAATCCTCTCCCTGAGCATAAATACTCTTCGCCCACTGGGCCGCAGGGCTCGCGTTGCTGTTGTTGTTCTCCCCCTCTCGCGCTTTATTTCTGTTGGCCAGCGCCACGCCATCAATTTCTGGATATAACTTCTTGCCTGTCATGACTAAGGGCCCTCGGCTTCTCCCCTGTGTGTGTGTGTGTGTGTGTGTGTGTGTCAGTGAGTGCGTGTGTGAGTGAGTTAGTGAGTGTGTGTGTGTGTGTGTGTGTGTGTGTGTGTGTTTCTGTGTGTGTGTGTGTGTGTGTGTGTGTGCATTCGTGTGTGCGTGTGTGTGTGAGTGAGTGAGTGTGTGTGTGTGTGTGTGTGTGTGATTGTGTCAGTGAGTGCATGTGTGCGTGTGTGAGTGAGTGAGTGAGTGTGTGTGTGTGTGTGTGCGTGATTGTGTGAGTGAGTGCGTGCATGCGTGCATGCGTGCATGCGTGTGTGAGTGAGTGAGTGAGTGTGTGTGTGAGATTGTGTGAGTGAGTGAGTCTGTGTGTGTGTGTGTGTGTGTGAGTGTGCATTTGTGCGTGCATGCGTGTGTGAGTGAGTGTGTGTGTGAGATTGTGTCAGTGTGTGTGTGTGTGTGTGTGTGTGTGTGTGTGTGTGTGTGTGAGAGAGAGAACAACTGCGCATACCCATCGTGCCTCTGGAAGAACAGCGCCGGGACGGTTCCGTCTCGGAAAAGCACAGAATCCCATTTTTAAAACGTTACGCAACGCGTGCCGCTGCATGAGGGCAACGGGCCGCTCCGCGTTTGGGATTCCAGTTCAGATGATGTGTTTTCTAGTTCACCTTCGTTCGTCATCCTCGCCCTCAACTTTCCCACGCCTCGTCCGACGTGCCACGTTATGACAGATGTGCGCACACATGGAACACACATGTGAAGTCGCGCTCACGCGCGCCCGGGTGGGATTGAACGCATCCAGTTGCATAAGTAGCGCAGCTCAGACTGCGGCACACGCGCGGGGACGGACGCACGCTCGCGCTGTTGATCAAAGGCCCTGTGATGTAATCAGTCTCATAGCTTTGCACGCATCCCTCATTAACTTTCACCAGAGGCTTTAATGAAAAACCACTGGAGGGAATCTCCGCTTTCTCTCCCTCCTTCCTTCTCATCTTCTCATTCACTCCCTGCTGTATCTGCTCATCCTCCTCCTCATTCATCATCCCACCCCCCACCTCCCCCGTCTCCCTTCTCTCCCCGGCCCGCTTGACTTCCGCTGAGGCAGAGTAAATATTTCCCATGGCTTATCTGACCACGGGCAGGACGAATATGGCGCAAAGTGCGAGGTTCGGCTAATTAATGCGGCGCGCGGCGCTGGGGGTCAGCGGCCCCCGAGGGAGCGATCGATCTGTGGCGTTGTTGTGCTGCCGCGATCAGGTGAGACGGGCGGTGCGTGTCCGTGACGCTCATCCCGCCGCTCTCCTCGGTTCGGACGGTTCTGCGGTTCTGGGAGGTCAGGAACCGCAGGCGCGGCGTGAAAAACAGCCGGCGCGAGCTTGTCCTGCCCCCCCCCCCCCCCCCCCCCTCCCGCTGGCTGGTGTCCAGGTACGTCCAGCCCCTCGGTGATGAAGAGCTGACGTGGTGCAGCTCTGCTCTTGTGCAACCGTCCACGGGCTCTGGGGTCTATAAGACCCTCAACCTCCTCTGGTTTCCCTGCGCACACGCTCGCACGCAGGAACACAGAGCCACGAACGTTTCTGCCCCGGAGTTTGAGGAGCGCTCCTCAGGACATCATGGGTTTAAGCTAAGAGCAGCGCTCGGCTGGACAATCCATCATTTAAGGTAAAATGAATTCTTTAAGCAGGATGAAATTAAATATCAAGTGTGGTTGGAGTTGCTATTAGGCTAAATTTAATTTCATAAAATCACTACTTCAGCCTTTTCACCACCTTTTTTTCATTAGGAGAAGTTATTTGAATTCTCTTTTATTAATAATGCATTCCTCTGGTGACTGGTGGATCATGAGCAGTTCCTGTGACGGAAAACTACTGAATCCAATATTAATCCGACACTTTTTTCGTCTAAATTCGCGTCTTACGGAAACTTTCTGAACTGTTAATGCCACTTAAGGGTTCCTGAGGCCGGCGGCCGCCATCATGTGTGTTTCATTACCCTCCGCCGTCAAGAATGGTGTCATGTATTGCTGCTTTGATTCCCTCCTCCCCCTGAACTAAGCAGGGGGACGTTTCAGCCCATAAAAGGCTGCTGGATTCAAAGGCGGTTTGTTTTTACTTTCAGACGACGCCCGGGACGAAGCCGAGGAGCCGCATCGACCTCCACCATGGTCGCCCACGACCTCCCCCTCCCCAACGCCACCACCAACCTGAGCTCCGCCGCCCCCGGCTGCGCGGACTGGCCCCCCGTCGCCATGACGACGGCCATCCCGGCCGTCTACGGCGTGGTGTGCGTGCTGGGCGCCGCCGCCAACGCGCTGGCCGCGTGCGTGCTGGCGCGCGGCGCCGCCTCCCGGAGGACCGTCGCCAACACCTTCATGCTCAACCTGTGCGTGTCCGACCTGCTCTTCCTGCTGTCGCTGCCGCTGTGGGCCGTCTACTACGCCCGGGGCTACCGCTGGCCCTTCGGCTGGCTGGCCTGCAAGGCGTGCGGGGCGCTCCTCAACCTCAACCTCTACGCCTCCATCTTCTTCATCACGTGCATGAGCATGGACCGCTACCTGGCCATCGTGCACCCCCTGCGCTCCCAGGGCCTGCGGGACCCCAAGCGGGCCCGGCTCACGTGCCAGGTGGTGTGGGTCCTGGCCTGCGCCTGCTCCGCCCCCAACGTGGCCTTCAGGACCACGCAGTACCTGCCGGACTTGGGCGTGGAGGCCTGCGTGATCAGCTACCCCGATCACCAGTGGTACGTGGCCCTGAACTGCATGAAGATGGTGCTGGGCTTCCTGCTGCCGCTGGCGGTCATCTGCTTTTGCTACGGCGCTATTGGCAGGCACTTGTGGGTTTGGGCCGATGCGGACGTGTTCGGCACGCGGGCGCCGTCGGAACCCCCCAGGGGTCCCTCGGCGGAGCCCCGCGAGAGCTGCGGCCGGCCGGAGCGGCCCCCCGCCCCCTGCGCGGGCCCCAGCTGCAGCACCGGCAGGTCCCTGGAGGGCCGCGGGCTGGAGCGGATCCTGTGGACGGTGGCGGCGGTGGTGCTGGCCTTCTTCCTCTGCTGGTTCCCCTTCCACTGCGTGACTCTGCTGGCTGTGCTGATGCACGAGGGCTGGTTGGAGGGCTGCTGGGTGATGTGGGCCACCCACAACCTCACCCCTCTCACCCTCTGCCTGGGCTTCTCCAACTCGGCCATCAACCCCCTGCTCTACTGCTTCGTGGGGAACCACTTCCGCGGGCGCCTCGGGGGCCTCTGCAGGGGCCTGAGGGCCCGGGGGGAGCGGCAGAGCCAGAAGAGGGGCTCGTTCAGCACCAGGCTCAGCTCGTTCTCAAGGAAACTCAGTGACCTGAAGGACCTTGTGATTGTGGAGCCCACTAGTCCTGCTTAGACTTTCTTTACAGTAACGATGCGACTGATGAAAGAAGGACTCAAATAAAGCCCAGTTAAATCAGTGTGAAGACCAGCTCTCTACTGCAACATAATGCAATGACCCATGTCATCCTCGCGCGTTGAGCAGTTTTAAACTGATGACCTGATGATGAAACTTGACAATGTATGTGCAACGATGAGCTCGACTCAGCTTAGCGACGCTTCAGCCCGCGTTCTGGCCTCGTGCCGACAGAAAGCTGTTTCAAACTAAACACGAGCTGACAGACGCTGACGTTGGAGGCAACTAATAGCCAAGCACTATATCGTCTCAGGAAACTGGAAACAGAAACAGAGCTGAGGGGCTTTTATCCGAGCCAGAAACAGATGAACGATAATGGTCCTGCTGGATGTGCAAATGAGCAACTGGTAACAATTTCTAAAAGTTCACCGCATCCACTAAAAGGTGAGGGCAACAATATGAAGCTGTACAAAAGTTATTAAGCTGTTATTCTTTTATTGTTCTTATTTTCTATGTAATCATATAACTCTCCTTGTTTAAATAACAAATAAACTGAACCCATTTATCCCCGTCGGCCTTTTCCCCCTTAAATCTCTCTAACTCAAAGAACAACGAGGCAGATGTTGGATGATCGTGGTCCGTTTCCACACGCAGCACTCGACCCTCCATCATTTATGCTCCTTCCCCGCGCGTCAGCAGCTGCGAGCGCGTCCCACCAGGGGGCGAGGGCGTGAGGCCGCCTCCCGCTCCTCCGCTCGCATAGATGCCGTATTTTTCAAGGCCAGATATCATAATGTCACCCTGCGATGCATTCCAGTCAGGCCACTTGTGCTGCTTGAGGGAGTTGTCAGCAAATCAATGACCGTATCTCTGTCTATTTGTGTCCAGTATGGATCCAGTGAATCCTGCATTGAAGCTGGTCTGAAAGCCAAATGTGGTGTAGTTTAATTTTACCATGTTGGAGTGTATACTTATAAGCAGATACTTTTACAGCTGTATTTATTTCCGTAAATGAAGACATATTGCCTATAAAGCTCCCTGCTGTGAAATAGGCGTCGTCCGCCGCCGACATCGGCCACTAGATGGTGCTAAAGCGCCGCGGACGCAGTGGACGAGGCTGCACTGGCTGCTTCCCCGGACCGAGCCTCCAGGTCCCACAGCTCATGATCTTTCTGAGCCGAGGGAAAGAGGGCTTTGACACAGACTGATGACTCATGTAGGCCGCGGTTCAGAATGTATAAAAAAACACCCAGACATCCTCAACAGTTTCTGCATTAAAGAGAGAGCCGCGAGCTCAAGGATGGGTCGCGCGGCGGAGTGCTTGTTGGCGTGAAGGTCTCCGCGCGGTCGTGATCGCCGTGTAAATGAAAGAGCATCAAAGAACGCGGGCGCGGCTCCACGCGACAGGTCGACGCGCTCCACGTTTTAATCAGCGCCCCTCTTAATTTGACGCGACGGAACGTTTCCGTCGGGACAGATTGCGGGAGGACGTCGTCGGCGCTCAGCGGGACGCCCGCCCGCCCGCGCGCGCGCGCGTCTCGCGTCGACACGCGGAGCAGGTGCGAGTGTTCGATCGCAGACTGATCGGTGACATGTGGCTGCGAACATGTGTGGAACGGCGTGGACTCCGGTAGCTTTAAACAGCAGGTGCCACTTCCCTCAGCTCCCACCAAATGTCCTCGTCTAACGTGCTGTCTGTTAATATGACATGTTGAAAACGAGGGGCCCGACTGTTTAACTATAAAGACATTAAAAGCACAGCTGACATGGTTGTTCTAATTTTAACAGCGATGGAAACAATGAGAATGCATACATAGAACCAGCCAATGGTTTGGAGCCCGGTGTCATTTGTTGTGATGCTGTGATGTTAAATCAGTCAAAGTCATTAACATGTTGCATTTACCACCTCTTCTTTGAGGTCAAAGGTCGACGACACCTCCTAAGTGGGATTTGAGCAGTGGGACTAACTAAGAGTCAGATCCTGCTTCTGCAGAACCTAATCGGGCCACCAGTGAATTTCGCACAGCTATTCATGGAAACTGTGGTGGAAACAGACGTTATAAACAAACTTCTGTTAATAAAACCAAAAAAACAAGCACGGCCTCTGGATAATTGAGTTGGAAACAGCATAAGTCACTGCGTGCGCGCAATCTACGCGCTCCTGTGTGAAATGGAGGGTATTGCTTTCTGTTTTATCCCTCTCTTGTGCTTTCTATTGTTGTGGAAATATTCAGTTAGAATCTTTGAAGTTATTTCCTGTCGAAAAATACAATCATTTCCTGCGAGATACACAAACCCACACTTTGCCTGTGCGCACATGCGTCTTAAGAGAAAGGGGAAGAGTGAGCGGAGTCAAAAAGGTTAGAGGTGAGACAACGCTGTCACTCTGCGTGAGACAGTGGAATAACAGGGACGAAGCTCAGCCCCGCAGACGCTGAAAGCAGGCAGCATCACAGCAGCGGCCGCTTCACCCGCTCCCAGTCCAGACGCCTGGTACCCACAGGGAGGACACGGCCCTGCAGTGAGGAGGTCCAGTCAGGGAGAGGCACCGGGACCATGGAGAACCTGTCCGTGTACCACGGGCCCATTGGCAAAGAGGAGGGGGAGCGGCGCCTGGGCCAGGACGGCCGGGACGGCTGCTACCTGGTCCGAAACAGCGACTCGGTGCCGGATGTTTTCTGCCTGTGTGTGCTGTGAGTATTGGTCCCGCCACTCTGGGCAATTTCTGTAATGATCACATAAACACACAGTCCAGTTTTATTCTATTACAGAGATTATTGATCTCCTCATGTAAAAAAAAATATAATAGTGCAAAATATAAATCAAGCTGGTATTAAGTGGAATAAAACAAGGTACTGAAAAGTTTTCCACCGCACAATGGGGGGTAAGTGTTTATTTTACCGGCGTGGTGACCTGGAGGCCTGACCTGTGTGTGTGTGTGTGTGTGTGTGTGTGTGTGTGTGTGTGTCCGTGTGTGTGTGTGTGTGTGTGTGTGTGTGTGTGTGTGTGTGTGTGTGTGTGTGTGTGTGTGTGTGTGTGTGTGTGTGCAGGTGCAAAGGCTACGTCTACACGTACAGACTCCACAAGGATGACGCGGGCTCGTGGGCTGCAGAAGTGAGACACATTCTTTCATTTTTTTTCTCTTGCCCCTCTCTCTGTCTCTCTCTTTTTTTTTCATTCTGGAGTCTTTTCACACATCTGAAACTTGAGCTAACAGCTGCACCTGCTCCGCTTTGCTCCGCTCGGCGTCGTTCTAGAGGCTGTTTTGGTGCCAGGCTAATTCAGGAAGCTGCAAACATTCGCGTCAAACGTGTTGTTCTGAGGAGTGACAGTGTTGGAAAATGGGTGCATTTCGTTTCCTTTTGCAATAACACCCTCTGAGACCCAAATACCCCCCCCCCCTCCGCCTCCGCCTCCAAACTTCAAATTCAAGATGCCACAACGTCAGCACATACTCCAGAGATGGGAAACTTAGAATTGCATTTGACAGCACTTCTGATGGGATATTTAATTGAGCAGCGAGGTTTGGCAAACACCCAGAGATCTGAATGTACAGAGACATCTGAGGGCCGCGACGGAGCCCCGCGCTCATTCTTACCGACGGCATCAAGAGAACAGACTAGAATTACACAGGTTCCGCCACATGCTCGCTCACACTTTACATTATTCATGTGCAATATCAATCACTTTAATGAAACGTTGGTGGGAGCGGAGGTAACGCTCGTGGCCGGAGTGCTTCGCTGTGGGAAGAGCTCTGTGATGAAGCGCCTTTAAAATGCAGCATCTTTGCAACATGACTAATAGAAGAGAGTGAAAAACAACAGTAAAGTGTTTTTAAGCCGTTACTTAAATTATTATTTCATCATCATTGTTTTAAACCTTCATAGTTCAGATGTAAAAGTGTGTGTGTGTGTGTGTGTGTGTGTGTGTGTGTGTGATTGTGTGTGTGATTGTGTGAGTGTGGGCTCAAAGCTCAAGCCTTTGCTGCAAACAAAAACCCCATTTTCCAACAACGCGTTGCGTTTTTATTTAAACCACAGGTCATTTCTAAAAATGATCTCCGTGTTGTGTCAGATTTGTCGTGAGGTGCCGCGATAATGAGATACTTTCAGTCGCAGATGAGTCCTAAAATAAAACCTCTTGTTGACTAGAAGCACACGAGGAGCCCAGGGGAGCAAACTCTCTCACAGACAACTGCATTGTGAAATTTCTGGATTTAGCTCCTAAACCCCTTGAGAGCCCCTTCCAGCGGGGTTACAGTTGCTTTCACAGCTATTGTGGATCGACTTTCTTTTATATCATCTTACTGACTAATGCACGTCCCGTCGTTGTCTTAAACGCCAGCTCGCTGCGATCCAGCCGACCAGGTGCATAAAGAGATAATTGGCATAATTCCCAGCCCACGTCTGCACCGCGTTCCTGCGTCTCTGCCTCTGCTTTGCGCGTGTCTGATGCCTTTTATAAGGTGAATGTGTGCGAGCTCGTTTCAAGCCGGCCCTGTCCTGCGCCTTTCATTTCCCCCGTGGGGGGTTTGATGTGGTGATGATTCTTCTCTCCCTCTCTCGCCCTCTCCCTCATTCTTCCCTCCTTCTCGTCTTTCAGACCACTCCTGGCGTGAAGAAGCGATATTTCCGGAAAATCAAGAACTTGATAGCGGCTTTCCAGAAGCCGGGACAAGGGATCGCGATGCCTCTGCTCTACCCTGTCACGGCGCAGACGCGGGCACAAACACACACAGAGGCGGAGACGACCGGTAATGGCTTGTCACAGACACACGGCAGCCCGAACCCTTTCCTCCAGCAGCAGCAGCGGCAGCGGCAGCGGCAGCAGCCTGCACACGCTGCTCAGGGACAGAAAAACAGGAACAAGGAGGCACGGCAAGCTTTTGGTTAGGGGCAAACCGGGGGTTCATCTTTTACCTAATTATGTACAAAATATTCCTTCTTTTTTGCAAGCCGTTCCATTTTCCACACCGTGTGTAGTAAATGTCATTTGTTTCCAATTAAACCGCTCCTTCCTGTTATGTTGAGCTCATTTAGGCTCCAGGACTGACTCACATCTCACAGTCCCTCTTATTTTCCTTTCTGCATATGCAGCACTCATAACTTTCAGTGGATGTGATGTAAAATATTCAACTGCTGGAACATTAATATCCATTACTGCATCCATAAGTTGACAACAAATATTGTGCTCTGTTTTCTTAATGCAATTCAGTTGTGTGAATGGCAAAGAAAATAAATGATATCGGTCGAAATAAACTCTTTTAAATGAGGTCACGCATACACAGCAATACACACCCGAGCCCCCGTCTGACATATGATGTGGAACGAAAATTCAATTTGACATATTGAAGTACTGATTTCAGTGGAGAGAGTGCTGACTGCTAGAGAGGGTGGGGGTGGGGGGTGGGGGTGTCTGTCATTCATCTGATTGGCATTGCTTGCTCCTAATGAAAAATATGAGCGAGCCGAGGAGGAGAGAGAGACACACAGAGAAAGAGGCTCCATTCAGGCCAGACAATTCTTCAGTGCAGCTGTATCCTAGCAACCGGACCCTCCATCTTTTCACCGCCGAGATGAGGTTGGACAGTATCTAGCGGAGCATATGGCTCAGACGGGAAGGTGCATCTCAGCCGATCGGCAACGCGCTAGCCGGGGAAGGTATATCACCTGCTCGCAGTCAGAACATATGCATTGTGGGGCTCTGTCATCCACAGCCCAGGAGAGAAACACAAACAATTAATGGTGGGCAGATGGTGGAGTGACGGCGGGAGGGAGGCGAGCGGGGGATAGGCAGACGGACGGGGAGGTGGATTAGTGGTAGCTTGATTAAAAAAAAAAGGAAAAAAACAAACAAACTTCTTTACTTTCTTTTTTAACTTTTTTTTGGGTGGGGAGAGGCTTGGAAGTGGTTCACATGTAGTCTGATTGGCATTTCCTAATGAGAGGAGACAAGCTGTAGCGAACGGCGCAGCCAACTCCAGGTCCTGCCCCTTCTGCACTCACCACCCACTCACTAAGCCTCAGCTGTCACATTTCTTTTTCCCTTCCTCTGTGGGCTTTTTTCCCTCTCCTCCTCCTCCTCCTCCTCCTCCTCCTCCTCCTCCTCCTCCTCCTCCTCCTTCTTCTTCTGCTGCTGCTGCTTCGTCTCTTCTGACAGAGACACAGGTTTTCTCATGCATATCTCAGTTTGAGCCATAATGATGGGCGATAATGACAGCACAGATTTGAAAGTTACAAACTCCCAGAAACAAGAACAAAGAGTGCACAACAAATGTGTGGCGGGAAGGCGCCGCGCCGCGACGCGGCGAGCCAGAAAGTGCTGAGAAATAATAGGCAACAATGCCTAGAAAATCCCATGGAGCAGCTGGTAATTCACACATAATAACTTTAATCAGCATCGTAACCCAATAAAGTCAGATTTTCCAGCGAGAATATTTACTATAGCCATGTATAATTCTTTGCAAAAATGTAACTGTTTTTCTATTGATTAACAATACTGACACTTACTTATGAACAACAGAATTTCCAGTTGAGCACTTTTTTCAGTGTGAAAGCACTGGCTATGTACATTCTTGATTTCAGTATACACACTCATACAAACTACTGTTGGAGCACACCAGAGGCAGAAACCCCCGCGAGGTCTCCTTCTCTAAAGGGGAGTGTCAGAGTCGACAAGGCCTCTCTTACACAATATGTAAACGATAGTATATCCGAGGTAAACCATGTAGGAACTCAAATGGCAACTGGAGAGCTCTAGATCTGAGTCATGGAGAGGATTGTTCGCTGGCAACTCTAAAGTCTTCACCCCTACGGTCCAGCGAGTTCAAAACGATGAACAGTATTGAAACAGCGAATGACAGACGGTCGGTCAGTCCAACAGTCAGCGGGTCGGTCCGTCGGTCGGTCCGTCGGTCGGTCGGGATACAAAAAGCAAAGCCACAGCCAAACCACACTGCTTGTGCCACTGTTAGAAATTGGAGAAACTGGACGATAATAATAAAATACCATCATTTTGTCACAATTAAAGGCATTTGGAAATCATTTTTCCCCCAATCTCTCTTCTTGTTCTTCTTTGTTGTCTTCTTCTTCTTTTGATACAGTATAGAAACAGTAGAACAAATCAGAGTAGAGTAGAAACAGGCAGTCTTTGGTGGGGTGGGGGGCTGCTCGCGTGTCTCTGTTACCTGCCCCCCACCTCGCTCAGTGTCATAAAGTGGATGTTGGAGGCGCAGTCGGACAGCTCCGGCTGCTGCTCTATAGGCAGGGAGTAGTAGCCGTCGTAGCCCTGAACGCGTCCCCCGGACAGCAGCTGCTGCTTCTCCGCCTCGGTCCACGGCCTGCTCCCCGCGTCCCCTAAATCCACCCTCTTCTTCTCCGTCTCCCACGCCCCCTCCACCGCCCTCTTCTTCGCCTCCTCCTTCACCCGCTCGCGCTCTTCCTCTTCGGTTCCACCGTAGCGCACGCACAGGCACAGCGCCCCCTGCTGGAGGGTGATATCGGCGAAGCGCCGAGTCCTGCCGTTGACCGTGGCGCTCATCTGGGACACGCTGACGTTCACGCCGCTCTCCAGGACGCGGCCGCCGACTCCCAAGCCCAGGGCGAGGTCCTCCTCGATCGGCCGCGACTGGAGGAAGTGGTGGGTGTCGCAGCCCTGTACGGTGAAGCTGAGCCCGCTGAGGTGGACGGCGCCGTTCAATATGGCTGCCACGCGCCGACTGTCCTCGCTGGCCACGCCGATGACTTCCGCGCTGACCCGCCCGTGGGAGACCGCAAATCGAATGTTAGGGCCAAGGAGAGAGGGCCTGGAGCTGAAGGGAGGAGGCCGAGCCGGCCTGTGGCACGAGGACCCGACAGGCTCCGAGACCAGAGGCAACCGGTCCAGAGAGATGAAGCTCCTCAACTGCCTCCGCAACTCACACTGGATCCCCAGGATCATCTGGAAAACATTAAAACTCGTAAAAAGTCTGAACACCTCTGAGGGTTAGTGCATTTTAATTATAATAAGGCCTTTTACTAGCCACATAATATAACAACAATAACAAATAATAATGATAATATAACAATATTTGAAGAGACATTTGTGAAATGATCTTTCACAGTTCTGACAGAACCGAGCCACTCCTGTTACACATTAGTAAGAATATCTATCTTGTCATTTTGCGGTGAAGACGTGTTTTTTACACTACGCTGCCATGGAGACACTACCAGTAAATAAATAAATAGAAAATTTGTGTAGTACGCCAAAATTTTTGTTACTATCTTATGTTTTAGAATTGCTTTCTTTAATCCAACCAATAGCACCCCATGCTGCCGGCCATTGCAGGGGGCGGCAGCCAATCCCTGCTGTCATTGGGTAATGGTTGCTGGACAAGGTTGCCGGTCCACCTACAGGAAATTTAGAGGCACCAATTAACCTGACTGCATGTCTTTGGCTTGTGGGAGGAAACCAGAGTATGTGGAGGAGATCTGCGTATGGAAAAGGTCCAAACTCCTCTCTGCTGTCAGCAGTAACTAAATATCAGCCAGCTACTGCAGCTAATGGCTAATAATATTTGATACTGTACTAATGGCAGTGGGGAATTCTTAGGAACATATGGTGTCGCTGTTCAGCCAAAAGACAAAACACGCATTGATTTAAATGGAGGACAAGGTTTCCAGACGTGCAGGGCTCACCTTGCTGGAATCCCAGTCCTGCGTTTTTGGCTGGGTCTTCATCAGTTCATATGTTTGTTCCATCCTGCCGACTTCGGGCTTGGGGAAGCCCGGGACCACATTATGAAGCTGGAAGCCAAACAGCTGCAGCCAGCTACCGATGTCTGCTCGTGCACGTACAGAAGGAGAGAAAATTGCACCGGGTGGTTGGGGGTGAGTTAGAAAGTAATGTGTATACTGCGAAGCAAACAAAAAGTTACAAGGCCGGGGAAATAACACCTTGTACAGGAAATCACACAATATATATATAAACATAATGCACGGCTGAGATAGGGTTGCTGTTGTTTCCCCAAACGAAAAAACGTGACAGGCAAAATAAATGCGTCATTAACCGGAAGGACATATGCCCCAGCACATCCTGCATTCATCCTCCTGCTTTCCTATTCCATCTCTTTTCCCATGCTTGAGTCTCTATTCCGTCTCTCGGGGGAAAGAGTACGTTCTTGACAGACACAGGGAACAAAACATAAGAGTCTGTGTTAAAAACAAAATGATCAGAGGCATAGCTCTCTTTTCTGTTGCCTGTACATTCTGTCTGTCACATCTTCCCTACGCTGTCACACGCCTCACCTGTGGTTAGCCGTGTGCCCCCTCTCCGTCACGTCCTCACGGCAGATGTTTCCCGTGTGCAGTGGGTGTGTGTGTTGGGGGGGGGCTGAGTGAGATGTCTGCCTGAGCTTCTGAAAGCTGTGGTGGGACACTCTGCTATTGGGTCGTCAGAGTTGGCTACACGTGCGTGGAGCTCACCTGTCGTGAACTGCGTCACCTCCTCCACCCTCCCAGCTGGACAGTTGTTCTTGAAGGCGTACACGTTGAACGGCTTGGGCTCTTTGCTCAGCTCGCTCCACAGCTCGTGGTTGGGCGAGGTCCATCGGCCGGCCAGCGTGTCGTAGTCCCGCCTGCCCAAGTGCACGAGCCGCGTGAGGGGGTCGTAGAGGCCTCCGTGGAAGCCAATGACAAGCTGGAAGTCAGGGTTTGTGTCCTGGTAGACCTCGCCGTAGGGCGTGTACAGAATCTCTTTGACCAGTCGCCCCTTGCTGGAGAAAACCGCCCTTGGGCTACCAACGCTGTCGCAGGCGACGTAGTACTCCTCCCCGCTGCTTAGCTCCATGGCGATGAGATGGCCCTGGAGGTCGTAGTACAGCGACGTGATCAGGTTGCTGGTGTGGTTGTACAAGTGGGTGACTCTGGTGGGCTGCGAGAGGTCGGCGTAAAAGAACTGCAGCTGTTCGCCCTGGCTGCTCTTGGTGGCGACCCGGCGACCCAGCCCGTCGTAGCGGTACCAGACCGCGCGCTCGGTAACTCGGTTAAAGACGCGGGTCAGCAGGCCGTTGGAGTTGTAGTCGAAGAGGTCGTTGGCCCGCTGGCGGAGGAAGCCGTCGTCGTCCACGGTGTACTGCAGCTCGCCGAGGTGCGTGATGCGGTCTCTCTGGTCGTAGCGCAGTGGAGTCAGCCTGAAATTAAAATTTCATAAGAATTAGTTTAGAATACCTCCAGCGATGCCAGTGACGAATGGGAATATTTCTCTGTACCTCGCACTGGTGCCGTGGCTCAGGAGATTAATGTTCCCATTTAAGTCGTAGCTGTAGCGCCACTGCGGCCGTTCGTTGACCGAGGCGCTCTGCAGCTGGCTGTCGGCATCGTACTCGTAGGTGTAGCGGGTCACGTTGCTGTCCACCCCCACCCTGATGTCACAGGTGGTTGTGCGTCCCGCTGAGTCGTACTGGATGGTCATCCAGTAAGCGATGGACTTGAGGATCTCATACTGGACCTCCACCACTTGTCCGTAGGAGTTGAATACCTTGGTGTGTTTCATCAGGTGGGTGGTTATCACCTAGACGACCACAGCAGGGTTAGACATGTGTGCACTATTCATTTATTATGAGATGTAATTAGAGAGGGGACCGATATGTTGGCTCGTATTTGGTTTCTACAAGTGTAGGCTGCTAAAGTTTTCTGACCACAGAAGTAAAAATAGCTCCCAGTGTAAAACATTGTTGACAAGAACAGAGGAAACAACAGCAAAGCCACAATATCTAACTCGACTCATCGAACCTGGTTGAGGTCGTAGAAAATGACGCTAAATTTTCCGAACTGCTCGACGCGGCCCGACACGTCCACGTAGCGGTACAGGTCTATGGGCAGAGGGGTCTCGTTGATGACGGCCTGCATGCTTGTCACTCTGAAGTTGTTGTAGCTGTAGTCGAACCTGGCGTTGACCAGACCCTCCTCGCTGAAGCGGAAGATCTGCCGGCTGGTCAGAGGACCTGCGTGGGAGAGGAGCGCAGCGGTTTCAAGCGACAACCTCAACTTTCCAACACAGGCTTTAATCACGAGCAGCACCTACTCGCTGCTAGCACGTGCAGCGCAGAGCGGCGCCGGCCGCTGGTCCACCCGTGCTAGCCTGCCTAATTAATTCAAATCAATGCCTAATTCACCATCATTAACAGAGACACATGCAGTGCAATACATTCAATCTTAACTATCCCCACACCTCTATGGCATTTCCAGTGGTGACCTTTAATATGGAGAGATAATGAAATCTAAAGACAATAGCCATGATGGGCCAATGTGCGCCTTAATGTCAGAACATCAACTTTAACAACACCATTCATCACCTCCGCTGCTAGCTAGCAGCGCTCGCCCTCCATTTGGAAAAAGGCCTGCTAATGAAACACCATTACGGTGCTATTTGAGATGACTCTGATTGCAGTTAGGATGACTAAGTGTCTCGCTTTGGAGACTGCAGCGAGCTGGATCAGCATTACATCTTCTATTTTTATTATTAGCGGAATGTTGATTCTAAACCCGCGTTGGTGGGGGAAATGGCAGAATCACCGAGAGGGAGCTAGAAGCTTTCCTACAGCCCTGGGGAACTCGCAGTCTGTTGGTCTCGCCTCTCTAGCTGTCATCTTTCCCTCTCACTTTTTTTTTTATATTCTTCCTTCTCTCTATATCCGCCTCTTCTTCGTCTTGGTCCCATACTTTTTCTTGTTTCCTTCTCGAGGGACAATTACCACTACCCCCCCCCCCCCCCCGCTCGCCGAAGCTCCATTTGTTCTGCTGAAATGAGATCAGTTTAAGTGAGGTAGGAGTCCATTCACGGTCAGGGCACATACGTAGCTGTGCCTCACAGATTAGTGACACCTGCTTGTGGTGAACCAATCACTAGGCCATGTAAAGTGAACCAGCAGCAGAGATGAGAGAGCTCTCAACCACCCTGGAAATACTCTGTGACCTGAGGGAATTGGCGAGGTGCATTAAGAACGACCTAAGGGATCTGCCGCCTTTGACGGACATGCCTGCACTACAGCATGTAATTTAGCTTTGCAGAACGATTTCCGAAGCCCAGTGTCTGACTCATCTGAATTTCTAAATCAGAACTAAAGCAGCCGTTGCATTTTCTTTGTTTCAATTGACACCCTGAGGTTAAGACTTTAAGGTTTTCTGTTTGTACACGTGTATACAGAGATTAACACTTACAAGTGTTCACATGCATGTATACCCACACCTAGTGCACCACATATTAGCCTATACACATGCATTTATGTGCTTACTTTGATCAGGCGGCCAGGTTGTGAAGGTTGGGGAAGAAAGAGAATGTACAGAGGCCAGGGGGTGGTCTCGTATTTACAGCTGTGGTAGACCACAATCTCTTCCACTCGAGCATACTCGGCCTGATTCACGCTGCTAACTGAAGCTGTGGCTGTCTCAGATGAAATAGCACCAAGGCTGAGTCAAAGCCAGACTACAGAGCTTGATAGTACCAGAAATGTAGCCTGAAACTGCACAGCCTCATCACTGCACAGATACCTTGGGTTGTGCCCAAAGCATCAGATTTGATGCCTTTAGATTTCCAGATGACTCATAGCAAATTATAAATATTAAACAGGTCTGGCTGTGACTTTTCTTGCTTTATCTGCCCTAAGTGTAGGTGTATGCCTACCTGTCTGTCTGTATCGTATGGAGCTTATGAAGCCATTATGGGTGAGATGAATGGTCTTGACGGTGCCAGAGGCCTCGTCATAAGTGAAGGTCACCAGGGTTGAGTCATAAACCACCTCCGCGAGCCGTGCTGCTGGTGTATACCTTCAAAAGAGTGAGATAATTTAAAAAATAAACAACATATAGAAGAGATACGAAAGTAATGAAACGTCTGGTTTCAGTTTTACAAAGCGCAGCGGAATATATATTTCACTTAAACACAAGTAAACATCTCACGTCTCATCAATATTACAAAGATCCTCGTGGCCATTAAGAAACACGTGTCATCATCCGTCAAACTTTCATCAAAATCAGAGCAGATGCTGTGGCAGTTATGGCCTTTCAAATCTTTAAAATGGGGCAGTTTATTACAGCCTCCTCATCGAGCCAATAAGTATTAAAAATGTTAAATGCCAGAACACTGCCCAAATCAGTCCTCCAACTTTCATCCAAATCAGATCAGGGGTGTCTGACATAGTGTGATGAAAAAAAGCTGACCTTTAATCAGTCTCTCCCATTAGCCCAATCAGTGTAATTTCCGAGGACAGCTGGATGCGTGAAACACGTTTTGTGTCAGCTAGACTTGATGTAATGGAGCCTTTTAAATTTCTGAGATTAGCGTTTAATTATAACACCTTCATCAAGCCAATCAGCGTTATGTTTTTATAGGCCTGACGATAGTGCCAAGATGCATAATGTCTCCAAGTTTTAATTAGTATCAAACCGGTGGCGTTGCCAAAGTCACTGCTTCGACACTGCACCGCGGGAGCCAAAAGCCACAGATACATCAGTAAGTCAGCGTTGTGCTTCCTACTGTACCTGTAGATGATGCTGCGCCCCGTTCCCAAGTACTGCGTCCTCAGGAGACGCCCATCGAGGGTGTAGTCCTGCATGAAGGAGGCCTGGCTGTCGGGAGGGGTGTATATGTTCCTGAAATACCCAATGGACAGCATGGACTGCAGCGTGTGCTTCACCATGCTGGGCATCGTCACGGCGACCAGACGGTCCGTTTGGTCGTACTCGAAGACGTAGCGCCTCTGGCTGTGCAGGAGCAGCATGATGGACTGCAGGAGACAGATCGGGAGCAGGCGGATTATTCAGTTGATTCTTTCTCTGTTTGGGCTGATTTGAATTTCAATGTCAGTCAGTGAAAACTTTGTATCAGCGAAACGTCTGCTTCTCTGAAGCAACCTTGGTTTCAGCTCGAGGACGCCTCTTCTGCTCAGTTATTCATTGAAAGCGTTGCTAAATGAAGGTCAAACATACAGTACTGTTGAAGTTTGAGGTTTGCTTTTGAGCCAACTTTCAAATCTGTGACTGCAGCTCTGTGGATATTTGAACTGAAATCGCATTAGGTTCAATTATTAATATATTAATGACACATGCCATATGCTTCTGTAATACAAGCGTCTACACACTCCTAAATTTGTCACAGACCTGAAACCAAAACTAATTATATTTATTTTAACTGTACTGCAGACACAAACACAGTCCACGCTTATTTAGAGAGTTTAACTTGAGGTGTTAGTTGCGGTTGCAGCAAAAAGCTTGATAGACTAAACGTGAGAGATTTCTAAAAAGACAACAAAACGTTGAAACTGCAACATATCACCCGTCTGTCACGTTTCAGATGACTATCTGTGCTGCGGGTTCGGCTCTTACTCTGTCTGCGTAAGTGTAGCTCCAGATCTTGCCGTTGACCCAGGCTCTGGACACCACCCTGTCGCTCTCGTACTCCAGCCGTTCCGACCACTCTCCGCGGTGGATGGACGCCAGCAGTCCTCCTCCAGAGTAGCTGATGTTCACCTCCGTGTATTTGCTGCTGGGAGACCACACCACAGGTCGGCCCAGCGCGTCGTACTGGATGTGGAGGGTGAACTTCCTGTGGTCATCGTAGATCTTCCCCACTCTGGTGGTCTGATCGAAGTCGATAGACAGCAGGTTCCTGTTGTGTGCCTGAAAGGAGAAACAGCAGAGAGCTGAAGGAAGAAGCACAAGATAAACCCTTTTCTTTAAATTTCACTGCTTTACAGTAATTGTAAAAACGCTAAATAAGGCCCCAGTAATGCAAAATATAATATTATAATAATAATAATAAATAAATAATAAATATTATATAATTATAATAATAATAATAATCCGTGTGACCTGTCTGAGACAAGCAGCGATTTCTTTGTTCTAGATAAATTAATTGTGCATGATAACAATGAACTCAGTCCTGGGGATTTTTTATTTCTTAATTAGTAAACATCAGATAAAATGCGCTCTGCCCCTGTTTGCATGCTGCACTTTCTAAGTTGGGCAAAAAGCAGAAGTGTGTGTGCGATTTGTGGAAAGTGCTACAAGCGGGTTCCAAGTGACGTCAGTCGTCACTTAAATCATCCAACTTGTGTAATAACAGAAACCCTCCCAACGGCTCCATTGTGCGTCTGAAAACTGAAGAAAGCCCCGCTGATTGGACGTGGCTTCGGTGCACTTAGAGGTGACATTTCTTTTTCCACATTTGATGGGAGTGTTTAAAGGTCAAATTGCGCAATGTTGACTGAACCCAAAAAACCTCTAATGTGGTTAAAAAGAGGTAATATGACCTATGTGCAATGTTCCGTTGCTGGTATTTTATGCTCTTTGTTTAGTCCTCAGTTTGGAGGCCTGCGTTTCTCACACAGAAGAAAATAATGTTTTAGAGTTTTACCCTGAACCTGCGTTCATAGGTGCTGTAGTTAGTCTTGCTCTGCTCCTTCCTCTGCCTCCACTCTATCAGGCTGGGGGTGTGATCTCCCGGCAGACTGATGTTACAGCGGCTGGCCGTGGGACTGACTCCTCCCCCGAGGCCGCCCGGGAGGAGGGGCTCCGTGCTGAGTGACAGCTCCATCCCGCTGGCGAGCGATACGTGGAAGGACCCGTCGGCGCTGACTCGGTACGAGCTCTGAGCGTGGTCTGGAGGTTGGGCAAGTGACATGGGAGGGTCAAACACGTCGACGAGGAGACAAAAACCACACATGCAAGCAGATAGCAACAGATGAGACAGGTGTGAAAAAAACATTAGTCACTGTCTCTTCAAAAACAGCCTTGAAGAAAATCAATGAGACTAAGTAACAGAGTACATCGAATTCATGCCTGGCTTTTTGTGTGTGTTTTGTTTGAATTAATCGCTTAAGGGGGTTGCTCCGAGTGTCTTCTTTGCAACAATGGTTTTGCTCTGTATATGTGAAAATAATCTAGTAGGGAAGGATGAAAGAGAAGAAGCAAGAAAGAAAGAAAGAAAGAACAACGTGGTTGTGGTGATGCTGGGTGAGGGGGTTGTTAGTTTGTTAGTTCAACCAAGATACATTTTCACACATTGCAAAGGCTTCTCACATGCTGCTCTTTCATTTCTCCGAGTAGAATTTGCACATTTATATCAATGACAACAATAATCATAAAACTAAATATTAATCATAAAAACCTAACACAACCAAAACGTCTGTCCCCTCCACCTCTATAAAATATTTACGGCTTCAGTACACGTGGTTATTGTTGCCTCAGAGGCAGGAAGACACACAGTGAATTTGTCGGCGGTGGAAGTAAAGGGGACGCTTTAAAATCGGGGCGCCTCGCTGGCAGCTCTGTCACACTGTACCGCGGCGCTCACGCTCGCCAGCGTTCGCTGTGTGTTGGAGCGGCTTTTCGTCTCCCCGCAGTCCTGTCATCGTGACAACTGCTAGAAAGCAATTAAAGGGATGACATGAGAAGAAACTGCTCCCATGAGCGGCTTCTCCACTCCACTCTCATTTTCTCCTCTTCTCATCTCTGCCCTCTTTTCCATTTCTCTCCCGTGGTCGTTAAGACATTTCACAAGTCAGACAGATCTGTCTTTTTTTTTTTTTTTTTGAGTAAATAAAAAATAAATAGTACTTTTTTTACTGCCCATTAGTCAGCTTATGTAAAGAGGTCACATCAGATTCATGTGTGAATTATTTATAAAAAGCGATAAATCCTTTATTAAAGCTTTGAGCCTCCTACACATACGTCCAGAAAAGCTTATGAAAATAGAGAAGTGGAAACGGCTAAGTCAGAACGTCCGACCTGACCAGAATAGCAGACACATTATTGCAGTTTGCTGCTCATAAATGTTTAAAATGACTACCACCTACCAGGCTCCCCTCTTTATACGTTTGCGTCGGTAGCCAACAGTTTAGCCTCTACCCGGATGAGTCATAAACAACCTTGTGGTATGTTGCTGGTCCAACAGACGGGGCACAATGAAGAGGCTGCGATCTTTCCCATGTGTCGTGTGCTTATTAAATGTAATCATTTCATGTGTGAGACCACGCATAAACCTGCACGGGCGCTACCTTGTCTGAAGGTGTAGATGGTGTCGCTGGCCGACAGGTTGGTGCTAGTCACGAAGTTCTCGCGGTTCGACGCTTCCACTTCCACCCGAGACCAGCGCTCCAGGTTGCCTTGGAAACCACTCACGTCGCCCGTCGGGAGAGTAATGTTGGTCACACGGCCCTCGCTGTTGTACCTGAGGGAAGTTACACAAAGGTAGCCGTGTACAGTACAAGCATAAACACACACAGATAGCTATCGCTCTTGGACAAAGGGACACAACTGGGTCACACAAACACACACACAGACGTTCTCGCTATGACTGCATCTCTGTGCTTTTCCCCTCTAATGCACCAGCTCTGGCACAGAGTATGTGTCAGCTATGATTTATATGTGTAATTATCCAGCTGTGGAATCCGAGACAAAGATTTGTTTGGCAGTCTGGAATAATTCAGACAGATGTGTTTTTCTTTGTATAGAGTGTGGGTGATGCTAACCGCGTGTGATCAAAGTATCGCGGGGACGTTCTTCAGTTAATCTGTCACTTAAACAACGACTACAAAAGAAAACAGAAATGCTGGGCTTTCTAGGGTGGCGATGATGCATTAGCTACCACCAGATGGCACTCAGATTTCACACCGCTCACATATGCTCTGCCTCACATTCATACACATGCACACGCATTCAACTTCATGTCCTCAGAAACATACAGTCAGGCAACAAATTATAGATTATATGAAAAAATAAATATTGACATAAAAAAAGGAACAAGCAAAAAAAAAAAGAGTCAGAGAAGACAAAAAATTGCAAACTTACTCATAAACAGTGGTCCAACTGTTCTCATCACTTTTGGTTGCTAGGAGACCAGTGTTGCCATGGTAAGTGATGTGGGCGATGTCATGGCCTTGGGCTGACACCTTTCTCAGTGTTCCGCTGTTGCTAAGAGACAGCCAGTACACCTGTCCGCCAGGTAGCGCCAGCCAGAGCGGCACTCCGTGAGCGTCTCTCCTCACCTGGAGCCCATGGCCGTTGCGGCACGTCACCCCGGCCAGCTGACCGTCCGTGCCGTAAGAGAAGTTGTACAGGAAGTGGCCGGTGATCAGGTGTTTGGTATGCATGTGGGAGCCGTTCTGTGTCACAGAAGGAGAAAGGGGAGAACAGCTATTAATAAATCCATTACTAAATCAGGACTAGCTCCTTGGACGGAATGGGATCTATGAAACATGAAACTGACTGACTACTGCAAGCAGAAAGCTTAAGATATACTAGTATCAATACAGTTTAGAATAATAGAAAGGGGCCATTGTCGATGTTAGTGTTGACAACCAGTTAGGTTTTCAAACAATAGCAGGTTTAGTACAGTAGTACTGGGTTATTTCACATGCAAATGAACCTCCTTTGTAGGGGGAGCTTAGGTATTGTGTACCTGGCTGAAGAGATAGAGCTCCTGATCCAGCGGGGAGCTGATCTCCACCAGGCCGAGCGGACTGGGTTGAGGTTGGTTTGGGCTGACCGCTCTGATCCGGATGTTGCCCAGATCAGCAATATACAGGGTGCCATTGGGAGCCACGGCCAGAGAGGAGGGGGCTTTGAGCCGAGCGTCGCGTGCATAGCCTCCGTCTCCTGATGAAACACACAACCAGACACTATTTGAATGTGTCTTCGCCGTGAAACCAGCACAGGTGAAGAATCCTTCTGTTAACAACACCGAGAGAGGTGAGACTCACAGCTGCTACACACGTGACTTGCTAAATATGAAGATCCCATGGCGCCGCTACAGTAAGTACTTATCAGTTTGGCTCAGGACTGTTGTCGTTAGGAACCCGTGGCGTCACAATAGAGTGGATATGAGCACCTTCCTAGTGACCTCAGCCTTATCAGAAGGTGGTAGTGGATGACTGAATGCATTCAGATGTCTTTGGTAGCGCAGCAGGATAACAGCCAGGTGAAGCCCTTTAGATGCTGTCAGCAGTAGGCCCGGGGCCTGTGATGGGACTGTGCAGTCAGCAGGGTGGCGGTTTATCTCTTGACAGCATGCACATTACGTGTGTGTGTGTGTGTGTGTGTGTGTGTGTGTGTGTGTGTGCGTGTGTTTCGGGCCTGCGTGTGTGCGTTCGCGTCTGTTTGTATTTGTGCGTGTTCAAAGACACCGCGCCGAGTGTTTACGGTGAAGGGATGGAAACGGAAAAGCCTCTGAAGAGAGTAATCATCTGTTAACAGCAAGACATGATTGAAAATATGCAAAGTACAACCCAAGAAATAGGGATGGTTACAGCCCATTGGCTTGTGGCATGGGAGAGACACTTCCCTCCATTTTGAATAGAAAAGAGACAGATTTTTATGAGCAGAATTAAATGATAAAATCACATCCTCTGACACTTACAAAGAAAGCATGGCTTAACCATCAAAAGAACATCTGCTTATTTGTTTGGCCCTTTCCCTCTTCCCTTTATTACATTTCAGGTGCCCTTCCATGATACACCACGCAGTTAAAACCTTCGGCGGCTAGACGAGAGTTTCTTCTTTCGCCAGCTGTAATTTGAATGGATTTGAAAGGTTTTTCTCAAGCCGGTTCCAACTGAAATTTAGCTGGAGGTTTTTCCTACGTTGGAGCTATGAATACAAATATATCCCATCTCTCTTTCGCACACACACACACACACACACACACACACACACACACACACACACACACACACACACACACACACACACACACACACACACACACGCACACACACACACACACACACACACACACACACACACACACACACACACACACACACACACACACACACCCTTCAGCGTGTCCAGCACATACATTCACCAAATCAAATTACATTCACTTACTTTTCCATAGCACTATTAGAGACGGTCATTTCTCTCTCGTACAGCGTCATCGCTTACATGGACATCAATATCCTAATTTTTTATAAATTTTCAACAACAAGCCGAACGTTCCGGCAAAGAGATTAAAGCTTCATCTGACTTCAATCATACGGACAGATTGAAAGTTGAGAAGGAAACAAGAGGGAGGAAGTTCTTCCCAGACTCTGTTAATAAAATCAGTGGCCAGCAGGGACGCCAGGCAGCAAGATTTAATCTCTCAATAAGAGACACATCGGCTACTTTAAATGATGTCAAATCTTTTGGTTTCCTTTAAATTGACTTCCCAGTATGATGTGATCGGATGTGATCATTAAGTGCAGTTACATGTAGCTAGTACTTTAATGCGCTCGGACATCATCCAATATGTTCACATTACTCAGTCCTGCAGCAGACACGCGACAGGCGTATTTGCGCGTCTTTGCCGATGACCCACCGGAGAAGCAGTCACAGTTGGGGTCTATCTTGCAGTCACAGTCCGTGGGGGCTCCGGCTATAACGGAGATCTCTCCATTGGTCGACACCTGTGGAGTGATGGAAAAAGTAGCATCATACTACAAAATGCTTTACAGCGGGAGATCAGCGCGGCAGCGGAGATAATATCCAGCAGCACCTTTTGTTATTTGTTTGTTCCTCAACAAATAACCTGGGCAGAGGATGCAGATTAACGATACCAGGATGAAATATGACTGCCGTGCTTGTCTACTGGCATTTCAGCTACAGTAGCTCAGATGCTATCTGGGATGCTCTATTTTTATTAAAGGAAACAGAACGGAATCAGCGATGAGAACTTTCCTGCTTAGTGTAAATGAGGCTTTGTTGAGGAACGGATGAGTCTTTGCAAACTTCAATCCAGATCTCTAAACAAATAAAAGTGGTTGTCCTAAAGAGGCCTGCAATAAAAACTGTTTGATTCGGAACAATTGTGTCTCTCAAATGAGGAAGATAATATTAATATTCTTCCTTTATGGTCTGTATGTGTTTTTGTAAGGGTTAACATTTCTTTAAAATGCAACAAACACCACTGTACACACTGTTTTGAAATAAGTGCTCTGCTACTTCTGAGCAGAGACGAACCAGCTGCAGCTTCATGTTAGAGATTATATTTCACCAATCAAGAAGGTGCATTTCCAAAATGCACACGACCCCTGAACCGTTGAAAGTTTCAATGTACTCTATGTTATTCTGTAGTATATTGTATCAAACTTTGAGGGGAACAAGTTCTTGCAATTTCGTTTTAATTGAAAACAAACAACTAGAGCCACAACCGAGCTAATCTAGCCCTGATTTTGATGTTAATATGCCTTGAAGCTCCAATGCATATTCAGTAATGTTCCTGCATACATTCTAGATTAAAAATAAAATTCAGAACATATTAGTTATGCTTGTGTGGCTGTAGCTATTATGGCCAAAATGGTCTTTATTGTAATGTTATAGGGAAAACAGACTTGATGGCTGAACTAGATACCGTGTCGGTCATTTGAGACAAAAGGCAGTGATTAAGTTTAGTGACAGCCTTTATACTGACCAGTGTGTTTGTTTCACAATTATCTGTATTCAATTCATTTTTTATTGCATAACACCGTATCTGTAAACCTGTCAGGTTTATGAATTTGCTGATTGCCCGTTAGCAAATCTGCAGCATGCCGTCATTCATCTTAATTTTAGGGTTTAGTGTCACAACACAGCGTCATTTACTCATGAGGGGAAATTTGTTGCTCGCTGTGTGTGATTCTCAGGCGCTCGACAAATATGGATCTGGAAATATCACACATAAAGCAGCGAATTCTGCTAAAAGAAATATTGCAATGTGGCTGCTTGGTCGCTATCAAAAAAGCATCCAAGGCCTTTTAATGTTCCTGTCTGCTTCCACATAGACTCAGCATGGTGCCGCTGACCACAAAGAGACTATTGATTGAGTCCAGCAGCGAGAATCTTTGTGGAGCTGTTGCCCAAATACCGCGGACCACTGACAGCACGTTGCTAGGCATTGGAGCTAATGGACGAAAGTTCATTTTATTTATTTTGGCTTTAAATGTGGACGAAGGAGGATCGGACCACGGCCCAGTTGCACAGGATCTCTGACCCCAGCCCAAATGGGCTTCTTGCTGTTTACTGAAACCTATCTATTGGAAGATGTAGTTAAATACAATGAGCGTTAAATTAAAATCACAGTATATGATGTGATCATGAATAAATCTCACTACATTAATAGTCACAGCATTTTTAAATAAAATATCCTGAATAGTGACAGTACAATAGGAACCTGACCTGTTGGATGCGGTTGATACGTCTCTCGTCGGTCTCTGCGATGTACAGAGTGCCCAGGTGGGACAGGGCGATGGCCTTGGCGGCCTCCAGGGTGGCGCGCACCGCAGCCCGGCTCACCAGGTGGTGGTCGATGCCCGGAACCTGGCAGTGGATAGGACGTCCCGCCACAATGCGCACTTGTAGGCTCTCTGACACCTAGAGGTGACCAAGAGAATGATGCAGAGCGTATGTAGAAGAGGAAACAGCTGTTGTCCCATGTTGTCGATGTTGGCGTTCGCTTGACTGAACCAGCCGCCGCCATTAAAGCGTCCCTGATCCTAGGTATCAAACTGGAGTGAGCCTGAGCCTGCCTCATCTAATGACACTAATTTTCTCAAGATAAACACTCAGGCAGGTAATTCATTAATTTTGGAGAACAGGTTTTGCTTCACAAGAAGAACTTGAGTGACACAGCATGTAATTTTTTAAACAAGGTGCTCTTTTCCTTTTCCTTTATGCCAGCAGACACACTTACTTTAAATGCACCTAAAGTGGCAGCACTGCAATTTGTAAGAAATATTTCATTACCCTTCCTTCCTCTGCTACTACATATAGAACCAATAATTTTCCAAAAAGCCTAACACTGAGGGGAGAGACGGCTTAAAATTCATTCAGTGGGAAATGTGAGGTATTCTGAGTTGTGTGACTTGAGTATTTTACCTGCAGGACGATGTTGTTGTCCAGGATGTAGAGGGAGTTGTCTAGCGGGTTGATGGCCAGGTCTGTTGGCCACTCCAGACGCACCTGTACAAACGCACAAAAGCATATTCTGAGCCCCACGCGATTCCTTCAAAAATGACAGAAGAGCAAAACAGCTTTGGGGGCGATCGCCCACGAGAGTCGGTCACGGGTGATACAAATAATATCTCCTTAATAACCTAGCATTAGGCCTCCTGACCCTCCCTGCTCATGCAAAGGTCAGCGGCGAGCAGGGAGCCGTCCCCGTGTTTATTCAAGAGCCGCACCGGCTCGCCTCGGCACAGTTCCAAATGTCAGCCAATAACCATGATCGGCTGCCTGCTCAAATAGCACACCCTGCCCGCTAACACCACGGGGGTCAAAGACAGACAGACCTGCACCGGCGCACAGCCACCCACATCGCCGCGCTGCTCACACACACACATGCACACACGCTGCGAGCTGCTCCCGCTATGGAGGCAAGGCGGTGCATATCTAAGGGATCAGTGCGGTGATTGATGACTCTGAGAATGGATTGGTAAATAAATGGATCATGTTAAATTGCCACTGACATGTCCAATTATAGGCTCTGTCAAATGAGAGAGAAGAGGGTTCACTCTGAAATCCCATTTTAAGAGGTAGAGAGATTCATCAAGGGCGACTCATCCTGTTCTTACGCGAAAAGGACACGCATCAAGTCTGTCCTGCTCATGATATTGAACTCCGTGGCAGACGACGGCCTCTGCAAATGAGGCTGAGCACAACGCAGAGGCCCCCCCTCACCTTCAGAACAATGGCTCCCGCCGGAATATCATGAAGCACAAGTACAAAGTAGCACAACCAACGTACTGTAGAAATGCTCAGTACAAGTACCTCAAAACAGAAACACAAATACTGACGACATTGAGGTCATGGCAACCGAAGTGAATCAACACAGATGTAGGACGACTGTGACTGGGCCCAATCAGACGCGCTGCAGGAGCCGAGCGCTGCCAAAAAAGCGTAACACAAGACACATAAGAGCACCTCCGGGAGTTCACCTGGGCTGAACACGCATATTCACACACACATACAAGCGCATACACAGGCACTTGGATCCCTATGTGTGGGCAGAGATCCCTCTATAGAGCCAGCAGTTCATCTATAATTCATCCTTTGCTCTAATAGGCCTGATAAGTCAGCACAGTGATCTGAAGGCTGGCTGATCAAATCTGTGCAGTGGCTGTCTTTGGTCTTTCCACGCACACACTCGCTCCTTCTATCTCTCATGTGCACAGAAATACAAACAGTCGCCTCAGGAGTTATCCAAACCCGTTGACTTTATGGTGATGTACAGTAGAGGCCAAACCCACAGTACACTGCAGATTATAATTTCAAAACTAAAATGTTGAGGTACTTTATAAAAGGCCCTTGTGCAGAAATTACAGCTTTGAGACTTTTGAAGTAAGTCTCCACCAGAGTCCGTCAGGTGATGAGCAGCGCCTGGTGGTCAGCAGTCACACAGTGCTTGGAGTTCTGCCCAAAGAGTTCAATTTGTGTCTCATCAGAGCAAAGAATCTTTTCCCTCGTGCTGTCAGAGTCCCTTAACTGGCATTTGGCAGATTCCAAGTGGGCTGTCATATTCCTTTTACCTAAAGTGGCTTCCTTCTAACCACTCTACCATAAAGGCCCGGCTGATGGAGTGCTGCAGAGATGAATGTCTTTCCAGCAGGTTTCCCCATCACTGTAGGCGACTTTAGAACCTCTGTTGGGTTCTTGATGATCAGTCTTGCCCGATTTCTCATCTCGGCTGGAGGGGAGAAGTGTTCCAAACTTCCAAAGCCTGCTGCTAAGTCCTGGTTTTATGTCTGTTCCCTGATCTGTGACAGGCAGACTAAAATGTATTTTTAACTTGTGGGACACAACGCCACCATCCCACAAGCGAGGAGCGTCTTTTCTCGCACATCAAACGGGCTGCACTTGACTACAACTCGGCTGCTGCAAAGGGTTTGAGTATTTCCCGAAAACCGCTGGACTCATCCGTTCGAAAATGCCAGGGAGAGATGCCGTAATGGAGATTGGGCAATTTACAGTCGACTGACAAGAAAAATCAATGGCTACGCGCGAACAGCAGGAACCCAAACAACAACAACCACAGAACAATAAAAACAATTGTGAGCTGTGGCCTTTTTAAATTAATCACTATAATTAGTCAACACAAAACACACGCTGTTTTATAGTACGTGTATTTTAACTAATTATTTTACCAACATCCAATTTGTCTAGATAAAGTTTATTCCTGCGTCCATTTCGGAGCTGCACTATTAACTCACCTGGCTGATGTCCATGCGCGCGTCACAGCTGAGCGGCTGCGTCGACATCAGCCCGTTGGAGCCAATCACAGTGGAGAGCATGCCCTTCTCATTAATCTTCTGGATGGTGGTGCCATCGACGAAGTAGACGACGCCTCTCTTGTCCACGGCGATACCTGGGCGGGCGAGAGAGAGAGAGAGAGAGAGAGAGAGTGAGAGAGAGAGTGAGACTCGGGGTGAGCTCTTGGGGAAGACAGAGACTGCGAGTGGGGGTGAGAGAACAAAAAAGGACCCCCGAAAAAAAAAAGAGAGAGTACGAGAGAGAAGAGGTGGAGAGGAGTGAGTAAGGGAGAGAAGTAAAGTGGAGAGAGGAGTGGGCTTCACAGAGGCATCCAACTCAGTTAGACATTCAGCTCAGCAAGCGGCTGTCTTATCAAAAGCACTGCACCACAGAAATGTAATTATATTTCCATTCTGGAGCCCACTAAAGGGATTAGAACAATGCAACTGGAGGAAGTAGTTATTTGTCACATTAGATGTGAGCAGAGTGCTGCAGTGAACTTTTGACATTTGATGCTTGTGCAAATGTGCAATATAAATGAGCGCCTGTGCGTTTGCCGCCGCCGCCGGGCCGCCGTGCGTTCCCGTGCTTCGCAGAGTGTTTTTGGTACACTTGAACCCTCGGTGCAGGCGGGAGCGCGGGGAGCGAGAACAGAGACGGGGAGCGGCTCCAGGTATTAAAGGTCAGGGCGGACTGTGAGTCATCCGTTATGGATGAGGATCAGCCTTCATCCGCGCCTCATCTCCATTCAGAGAACAGCACTTTGACTCCGCTCCTCAGCAGCGAGGCGGTGGACTCAGCCCTCACCTCTCGTTTTGTCGCCTCCAATTGATTGGTTTCATCCAGCGTACGCGACAATAACCCACAGAAAAGCCACCTCCACTGAAACTGCTGCTGGACTCTGCCATTTGAACTGTAGCATTAAGTCACGGCAGGTTTATGCAGATCATATATGTGTTTATCTCAAGCGTAGCGTTGTGTTTTTCTTTAGCAACGCTGCAGATGTGTCGATTGGCCGGGGTCCAACATGTTATTGCTTCAAAATTAGAAATCAAGCGGCGCCGGAACCAGGCTCCTTTAGAAATGCTGTGAAAAACCAACCGGGCTTCAGACAAAGCAAGTTATTGTTGAGTCCAGACGCCAGAGAAGGACTAAATTAGGAAAACAAAAGCCCCAAAACTGCCATCACTTACAGGGATTTATTATCAAAAGGTGACACATTTAGCTTTTTGATGTTTTGGACACGCAACAGCAGAAATCTGACAACTGAAACCACTTAGCATATGTGAAAAATACTGAGGGCCTGGAGGAAAATATGCCTAGAAACACATCCGGCTCAGTAAATCGGCCCAGCGTTCAGCCTTTATTTCCTGTATCTCTATATTGGTTGAACAGGATTTCTGGCTGCTTAGCTGCTGGATGCTCATCTAGCCAGTTGCTATCTTCAGCTGCAATATAGACCTGGGACGGCACGGCACAACCGGCCTATTAGAGCTCGCTGCCGCTGGAGGCTGGAAGTGAGAGTGAGCGGAGACACTGAAGCTGTGGGCCTCAAAACCCAAACAATAAGCTAAATGAAAGCGAGGAAACATTTTTTAAAGCTGAGAGGAACTGCAGCTCAGTGATAATTCTCTTTGCGCGACCACACGCTCGTTAGTCATTTAGTCATTTGAGGCAATGTTCATGTGAAAATATCGATTAGCGCAGCTTTAAACTGGCAGATGACAGCGAAAACCGCCTGTTGCAATAACCCAGATAAGAAACGGAGGACGTTCTAACAAGTGAATATCTGATATTTTCTCCATTCTAAATTAATTACATTGACTGTCAGTGCGGCTGCTCATCGCACTATTGTTGTTTGACCGTTTTAATTCAAGTAACGGCATGTCTGGCTACTGTCCCGGCGCAAGGCCCGGAATGAGAAGCAGCAAATTTTTTTCCGGAAAAGATTAAAAAAATGATGCGAGCATGCAGAAGTACCAGAACATCATATGAAAAATGGACAAAGGAGAAACAGCATTAGTATGCGGCGCAGCTCCAACTTCTCCCTCGTTCAGTCATCTTGTCCCATTTCCTGTGATTTTGTCAAGGGAATTGGGTCTTTCTCCTTTCAAACTCTGTCATAGTAGATTATGTGGGGATGTGTCTGCGCTCACGCTCTGAGCCAGGGATAGAAATCTACCGCTGCCCCTTCTCCCCAGGCGCCGCTAAGGTCCCATCCGCCATGACTTACGCTGCCGGGACCAGTGACTTTATTGTGCGCGTGCAAACGTGTACACAGGCACGCATGCAGAAACGGCTGGAGTCACAAGCGTCCAGCCCCGGATCGACCCGGGCGCTCATAAATCGTGCAGGTGGACGGGGGGAGGGGGGAGGAGGGGGGTGGAGGGGGGGTGGATGGGGCCAGGGTCAGCGCGTTTCCTCCAGAGGCCAGAAGGTGAACTGCAGAGCTCTCCCTCCTGGCCCTTTCATCATCCCCGTGACACAGACAGATTACACCTCCCACGCAGACCCCCCCCCCCACGCCCCGCTCACCGGCCTCCCTAATGTGATCTTCCCTCCTCTGCTGGTGTTTTCTTTTTCGGGCCGCACTCCCTCGCTCTCGCCTCGCGTGTTGCGAGTGCTAATCAAATCAGTGACCTTTGACTCCAATAATGTCTGAGCTCTGTTTTCCTCTGTTGGGCCCATTCTTTATTCCCGCCTTCCTTTCTTTTGGCCTGTCACCTGGCATTATTCAGCAGGTCTCCATCCACAGCCCAGTGTCTGCCTACTTAGGCTCTAAAGCCGCCATTGGTTATTTGCTACTTTCCCTCCACTCTCCCATTGACTCCTTCTCCTACCGTAGCACCCTAAACCTTCCCTGATCTTGGCGCTCATAAATCCTGCACAAGGACATGACGAGGCATCCAGGACTCTATCTCTATACTGATTTTTGTTCTCTCCCCTCTCTGTCCCTGGATATTAGCCCTTACTGCTTCCTTTCCATTTACGTCCATCTTAAATCCTCACTATTCCCGTGCTTGTTCTCGGTGCCTGACATCCCCACTACACGTGCTCCAAATCTGCATTTCTTCTCTTCGCACAAGCTGCTTTCGAACAGCTCCCAATCTTCCATCAACAATAACTGCAGAACAGAGCTGACACGGGCGAAACAATGAAGAACGATTGTTATTATTGGTTGGCACTGGTGGAAGGATTTATTCCACTTTGTGCCTTTTAAGACTGTTTTGCTGTGTTTATTGAAAAGGCAACAGATTAGTCCATATTCTCCTTGTCAGAGGCTGGATTTCCTGTTGTTGTGGGTAAAGCCGTGTACGACATTAAGGGAATTTACAGCCTCGCTGTATAGCCAATGGATACTAGCGAGACATCAAAAGATTTACCGCCTCTTCCTGGGTGGACCCCGGCCTCTGATGCCTGCGTTTTAAAGGTGGCAGCCAAAGAAATAATTTAGATGAATTCCACCTTCAGAGGGAGACGGACATTTGGTTAGAGTTAGGACAGGATTTTATCATCAAAGAAAAGTGAATAAGACTGAGTTAAATTGACCTTGGTAACAGAAAAAATCACGGGAGGGGGGAGGGAGAAGTGTGAAGGCGAGGTTGAGACAGTGATGCTACTCACATTCAGCTCAGATTTAAGGACACAAACAGAGAGAAGAGAAGAAGACGGGCAACACTGAAAGAGGCGGGAATGAGCGGAAAGATGCTTATGAGACAAAGCAATATGATGAGGAACTGCTTCAATTAGCCATTACAGGCAAATCACTCTCTATCAAAGAATCTCTTTGTTCTCTGTCCTTGTCAAAAGAATATCAGCTACAACGGCCCCCCGCGGCACTGCAACACAATCCAATCTGATTAATGCCCTGGAGAGGGGTCTTGGAGAGCATCGCTGTTGATTACAGCTATTTGAAAGAGGAGCCACCAGGGATTTTCCGAGCCGAGAGCGAGGGGAAGGTGAGGAAAGGTGCAAGGTGAGAAATAAGATGCAGTGAGACATGCTAATTAAAACATAAGCTGCTGATTATCTATCGTATTTGGCAGTAATAGTAGACAACCCGGTCTGCATACAGTAACATCAGGATGTGGTGTGTGTGTGTGTGTGTGTGTGTGTGTGTGTGCGTGCGTATGTGTGTATGGTGTGAACTGACTGGTAACACCTTTAGTGCAGGAAGTCAGACTTCTGGTGTTGTTTAAGCTTGACACTACTTTCAACTTTGACAGCTGCCAAAAATTTGACTCTATGGACAAAAGCAAAATACATATAACACCGTAACCATACATAAGTAAGACCATGTACTGCACAACAAAGGCATTTTAAAGAGCTACGTCCATGAGAGCGTGAATGAATGTTACATCTAAAGTTTGATACACCTACACAATAATGTGCAAGCGCAGTTGAGCTGTGCCCCCCCCCCACACACACACACACAGCCAGCAGCCTGAGCAGTAAGTCATTCAATCTGCCCTCCCATATCCCCAGGCTCAGTGGGTGTTAATGATATGGACTGACATATTATTACAGCATCTAAATGATGCGAGCTGTAGCTGATTATGGCCCACGGCTTTTTTGTGCAAAGTAACTGTGTGTGAATGACAAGTGGATATAGACAGATGGACACTTTCACCTGCCCAACTGGCCCCTGTGAGGGACTCTGGCCATAAATAAAGTCAACCACATTAGCCGGGGAAACCCAGAGGGTTTGCTGAGTCCAACTGCGAGTGAAACTGAGCAACGCGCAGTTTCAGGGATTCTGGGGCCGCCTGTTTGGCGTCCCCGTCCCTTTCGTTTCTCCCTGAGAAGAATGCGTGTGAAAAATGTAAATGCGCGCGGATGCGTCGCCGCGTACAGTAAAAGCGCGCGCGGGCCCGTGTGTTGTGGTCTGCGGGGGCGGCTGTGTGTGTGCGCGTGTGTGTGGCGAAGTACTGTAGCTCAGTGAAAAAGATAAGGCCTGGCAGTTAATCACACTGTGTGCGTATGCAAATACAGAGGGGATAAATCAGAGCATGTGCAGATGAGAAAGAACACACACACACACACACACTGTGTGTGTGCACGGATGCATTTCAAGTGTTTCACTCTACACTCCTATTAAGGTTTCATCATATTATTCTTATTTTCTGTCCATTCCTGCCGGTCTGCGATTCTATACCTTCTACATCCAACAGTCCTTTATGATCCATGACATGCACATCTATAAACTGCAATACAGGCGCTGATTCCAATGGCTCATACTTTCCAGAACACTTATCGTCTGTCAATACAAAACAGCGCCATAAATGAGGATGGGCATGTACTTCTGAAAGATCTTTGGTAAGCAGAAATAATTCATGCTTCTTTAATTAATTATTCATTAAAGCCCAACAGAACAGACAGAGGCTTAGTAATTAAGTCTGAATCAGACACTGTGGCTCATCTAATTATCAACCACTATAAGTTTGTTAACATATTAACCCGCATTAATTAATTATTGATAGCTGCCTATTTTTTTAACCAGTGGTTCACAACTACACATGTATCATGTGGCGAGAAGGCTGGAAGGAGTTTGCAATGGTTTGCATGCTAATTTTTTTGTGTGAATAAACACTTTTTTGAGAAAATGTGCAGCTTGGCAGTAATTGCCTTGTTTGATAGCGAACGGGAGATCCAAGGCAATCACAGAGGCAGCAGACAAACTCAATTATAAAAGCAATTGAAATGCTTTGGACTAGAAAGCTCCATGAAAGGCTGAGGAGTTTGGATCAGCGCGGAGCGTCTGAAGATTATGTAGTACTGTTTAGAACATCAAACGAGCACGAGGAGGTATATCAATAGAGACTCCTTTTACCAAAGACGCCATCGCGACGGCAAGCCGGAGAAGCTGCGCGATGGCGGAGGGAGGAAACGGGGATCAGATGGAAGCAAACGAATTGTTTCATGACGGAAGAGGAAAAAAAAAAAAAAAAAAGTGGAAAAGAGGCACTAAACTATTTAAGATTCCAAATCTGTATGCGCAGCTTCCACCCAAACAGCCATACAAAGACATCAGAGTGACTGAGCCAGAGGCAACTTCAGAGCAGTCTATCACAGATAGCTGGCTCCGCAGCCATCTCGCATTTTCCTCCCGCGTTTTCCCGCGTTTCTGCGGATGGAGGTCTTTCCAGCGGCCTCTCCGAGCGCTGCAGGTGATAATGGTACCCAGGTGCAAACATTTACTGACTCCCTGTAACTGCACCCCCCCTCCCCCATCACCAACCCTAACAAAGGCCGTTTCTTTTGGACTGTCGAGATGAACTGTGTCTAGCGCCATCACTCTCACTTATTGCACTATTTATTCATCTTTCTGTCAGTGTGTTTAAAGAATCAACGCGCAAACGACCTGCGCGGGCACAAGTTCACCGCCTCGTCCCTCTTCAGAGCCCCCCCCCCCCCGACCGAGACTAATGCCTCCATATCGCTGCGTGCGCCTCTGCGTGTGTGTGTGTGTGTGTGTGCGTGTGTGTGTGTGTTGGGTATCCACCTCCAGTAAATGCAATTTATCCTCCACGGTGGCAAAGCTCGGCGCCTCCTGTCAGCTCGCCAGGTTCCCAGTGGAGGTTGACAGCCCAGCTGCCAGCAGCAGCCATCTCCACCAGTTAAAGTGACACGCGTGTCACATTTCCCATGATCACGCTGACGTTGTCAACCTGACACACTTTTAACAAGACGCCCATAACTAACTCTGTGTCCCTTCACTGGGAGAAGCGGAGTAGGTCCGCGGATCCGGAGGCTGTCAATCAAAAGGAGCGCGCACAGGCACACTGACTCGCGCAGACGTGGCCCAGTCTTTGGCCTTGAGCCTGCATCTCTTATTGACTCGGGGCTTCATTACACACACAGTGAGCTTCAGTAATCTCTCTGAAGCTGCCCTGCACACTCTGACTACAAACAAGGTAGCTGTCAGTCCGGATGCTGTTCTACCTAATACATTACTCAAAGAGCCGCCGTTTTACAGGTAGCGCCTCGTCTCAAGTCAGCATAAATCTGCCTCTACTAACCCCACTGACTATATTTTCTTTAGTCCTGGCAGCGGGCTGACTATTTCCTTCCAGAATATCTATGAGTCCCCCCTGTGACCCATGGTGATTAGGGAACACACTACCTGAGATGGATTCCTGTTTTTCAAAGTCGAGCAAGGCACATCCCATCCAGCACTCTGGTGAATAATAACACATGACACCGCATGACATGCTGAGCTCGGCCACAGGTCGAGCGTTGTTTTAAAGTTTTATCAAACTCCCCCGAGGTCACGAACTCGAGATGTGTTTACACCTAACCATATTAGAAAACCCTGTACCAACCAAAATGAACACAAGCATCTGATTGGTTAGAGCTGGAGCCTCACTCACTAACCTTTAGAAAGGACACTGCGTATTTTGGTGCATACTGTATCAAGCAGCTGCATATGTAAACTGAAATGCCCTAATTTCACCATGTAAACTTCTGCAGGACCCTAAGATACTGCACATACTGTAGTACCACAGAAACAATCCTCCTTCTCTCCTCTTGCTCTGCTGAATCATAAACTGTGTGAAGGTCATATTTTGGACTGTAACTCACTCATTTGAGTTCAAGTCAGGCCCTAGTGAACGCAGTTTGATACGTTTTAGACAGAAATCCAGGTACTCCCTTGCTGGAATTTTGTGTTTGACAGCCGAGTCCTTGTTATGCCCGGAAATAATCACCATTTAATATGTCTTCAGCAGAAAGACAACACATGTACAAATGCTCAAGTGCTAGCGAGCTACGCTGACCGCGGCGTAGCACCAATAAACCTCTTACGCAGCTTTCACACCAAAAAGCTTAAGTCGACGCCGCAGCGAGCAGCATTTCAGGCGCAGAGCGTTGCCGCGTTGTCTGCGAGCTGCCACGGAGCAACCTCGCTTGAACTATGATGAAATGTGGAAGTTGACGGCAGCGGTTTCTTGAATAATAAGATCGAAGGCAGGCAACTTTGTCTGCGTCTGAAGTGAAATAGCGATGTAACTACTCACGCCAATGTGAAAGGCAAAGTATGAGTTTCTATAATTTCATAGTTTTCTGCTCTGCAGGATCTGCTTTCACGCACTCCTGAATGCAAACTATTCACTCATCAGTTGATGTGATGTAAAACAAATACTTTCAGTTGGATCTGAACATTATTGGACAAGACATCATCGAAAAAGCTGCAGTCGCTTTCAGAAGGAATGTGTGTGAGCTGATTGATTATTTACTATGATGAGACTGCAAATTTTGGCCCGAGCATGAATAGTAATTAAAAAATAAAAGTGCTTCTATAAATACCGTTTGAATAGTTCAATAGGAACATTCAGACTCCTAATGACGCCTGTGTGCTCCACTGTTCTATGCTCACAGAAGAAAGTTGGAAGATTTTCAGAGGGAAAAAAATGAAAGGTGTTTTGCATTTATCATCCACCAGAACTGACTTTTTATGTCACAATGCAAAACAGAGGAATTGGCTTTTGAGTGAATAGCTCCTGCAGTTCTGTCAGGAACATGCTCATCCTGCAGGCTATTGGACTGTGACAAACTCAGCAGGAAATATACAAACAGGACAGGGGCCATATCTCTGCAATTCTTTCTCCAATCATGTAAAAATTGCTCACTGTCTGGACAAGTCCTCCATGTACCTGTGCACAATGTGCTTTGCTTGATGCTCCTTTGCTCGGCCCTCTGGATTTGCCGCTGGCAGCTATATTCTTAGCATTCGTTTTGGGAGGAAAAAAAAAAAAGGAACGAGGCGCTGGCAGAACTTCATATTGTGGCTGCTCAGTGATGCATGTCTCCTGCCGCTCTTCTAATTACCATAGATGCTGCAGCGAGAAAATAAGCTGCGGCGCGGAATAGCATGACCCAGTGGTGTCTCTCTAGTTTATATTATCATAGAGTGTGCTGCTGTTTGCCGTGCTGTGTGATTAATTCATGTGTGTATCATTAATGCAGGAATGTCCAGAGGCAAAGACAAAAGCTCGGTCAATGCGAAATGAAACGCAGGGGCGGCCTGTTGAAAGGCGGGCACGCATATGCACGCGCTAACCAAATCTTGGAGCCGAAAAACGCTGCGTGACTCCTCGCGTGCCCTTGTTGTGCGGAGCGGCTCTGCTTAAACCAACAGAAGCGGTGACGGTTGACCCTCGCGGATGGAAGGTAGCCACAGGGCCACTTTAATATGCAGATGAGGTGTAGGCTTGCTGTAAGCTGCAGGATTTAGACGCCAAACACAGTCCCCCCTCTCTCTCTCTCTCTCTCTCTCTCTCTCGCTCGCTCTCTCTCTCGCTGTTTATCCCCTCCATACGCTCTCTCCTCTCTTTGCCCAATTCTCTCTATTAATTTCACATTATTTTTGTTCGCTGATGCACTCACATTCTCCTTCACCCTCTTTTTGAGCTCCCTATTTTTCTCCATCAACTTAAGCCTCTCTGCCGCCACCACCTCCATCCCTCCTTTTCCCCCCTCTCTATTTCGTGAGACGCAACAATCACCCTGCACTAAATGCTATGGGAGCCAGAGGTAGAATAACAATGGCATATTCATTCCAAAGTTATAACACTGCGAGCAGCTGGCACAGGGGCGACACAGCCCTAGGAGATCTTATAGCTTCACTGCCGCAGCCGGCAAATACAGTTTGGGAAGTGGCAGACCTGAGGAAAGAGCAACGCAGGCTGCAGCAGTTAGAGCAGTTAAAGGACACTGTTGGTGTAGGAGCAGGAGGCGGGTGTTTGCTGAGTTAATAGTATGAGTGTGGGGCTGCAGACAGCATCCGATGCATAATTCACACTGATGAAACAAACTGGGAAACGCACTGATGCACACTGCCATGTTTTCAGACGTTTCTGTAAATGAAACTGACGCTCAGCGTGTGAAGATGCTCACCGGCCTAAGCTGCTTATACAGTATGGTAACCAGACAGATGCTGTACGGTGTGAAACCTGGCCACGCTGCTCCGAGGGCGTGGTAGAGACGCATTCACTTCTGTGCCTCGCTCTTAGTTTTGAATTCCCGGCTGTTCGGCGCGCTAATAGCCGTGACTGGTTCAAACCCTGCACTGCGGCCGCGCTATCTGGGCTCCGACGGCGTGCCTCCAAGCCGCGGGGCCGAGTGAGACGGGGACAAATACGTCTGTCAGCGTGGGGAGAGAGAGAGAGGGAGAGGGGAAGAAAGAGACAAAAAAGAAAGCAGAGGAGCAAAGGACGGGCGAGGGGAGAGAGAGAGACAGAGAAAGAGAGAGAGAGAGAGGCCGACGGGGCAACAGGAGAGATGTGGTGGCAGCATGTCAGCTTCTGATAAAGGCATTAGTCTGCCCCCTGTGGGTCAGAGCGAGAGACACACACACACACACACACACACACACACACACACACACACACACACACACACACACACACACACACACACACACACACACTGTGGATGTCAGCTTTTCTGTCTGGGACTAGTCAACAAATAATAGATAAGACCTGCACATGGCAAACAGCGACCACTAAACTCTCAATCGCTGGCATCACCGGCTGAACTCCTCTGTCCAAACACAGACACACATTTTTTTCCCCGCAGATCCACACAACTATTATTCACCAAATGTGCATAAAAAAAGGCCCCCTTCATGTAGTGAACAGAAGGAGCGCGGAGATGTGAGCCAAGGCTGTTGGGTCCTGTGGGACCGACGCCTCTTTCATGTCAGACATGGGATCCATCCTAAATGGAGCAAGGCCTTTTATTTACCAAGCTAATTGACTGCAGAAGCACATGTGGAGCCAGCGCTACACAATGCCCCAGATCTTCTATTCATAAGTGAGTGTTTGAAGGACACAACATAATCCCCGCAGCTTACACCACGGAGAAACTATAAACTTGGGCAGCGGCAGCGAGCTCAACCGCGCTCCAGCACCGTTGGCTAATTTAAAATTATGGATTAGTATTTAACGACTATTTGTTGTGTTGTAACAACATTATGTGTCGCGGCAGAACAAGTGCACATATGTCAACAGCGAGGCACGAGCTTGATTCACTGATGAGCCGGAGGAGAGCGACCAGGAGCGAGACGGAGGGAGGGTGGGGGAAAAAAAAAAAGAGGAAAGGCTCTAATTTGGTGCAAGGAGCTCACCAGATGACACGGGATAAGATCAATGCCAGGGAATCACAGAGCCACAGCTTCCAGACAGATATTTCTCTGTGAAGTCTACCACTCATTACCATTGGTAAGAGGGCGTGAGAAGGAGGAGTGTGGGCCGTGGCAGATGGATGACAGGGAGCCGGGCGGCTCCGGGCGCGAGTCTCCAGAGCCTTTATGAGAGCTGGTTAGTGGGAGCACAATGGCCACAGAAGGGAGCGCGTGAAGCGCGGCGATTCGAAACGTCTAAAATACGTGTGAACAGGAGGAGTCCTGGGACAGAATATTCTATTAGTGCATAAAGGCAGAGACAGCGCCTTCTAAGGTACAGGGCGCATGTAACACTCAGATCATCTGTTATATTGGAGCAGGGATCAGCTCCATTCTTGCTTTTTCTCTCATCCTCCTCCAACCCTCGTCTTCACGTGAAGCTAGCGAAAAATAGGGAGGAATTCGCCGCTCCCCTCCATTCGGCGCTAATGACATATGAGGAACGCAGACGCCTCTGGACGGCGCGCGTTCGGAGCGCGTTGGGCGCGCGAGCTGAGCGTGACTGACAGCAGGAGGCCACGCAGGACCGTGGGTGTAGCCTGAGTGACGGGCCGGTGGCTAAATCTCCTGAGCGACCTGGGGACTAAGGAGTCGCCAGGTGTGGGCGTGATTGATGAGGGCGGTAAACAGATTATTTCTCCTTCTTGGCAGCATATGTTTTTTCGTGCAAATGCAGCCCCCACATGCCCGCTCCATTCCCATTATGGCTTTCCCACACTACACTGTGTGATGTCAACTATATAATGGGCTGATTCGACGGATGCAGGCCTAACAGTCTGTCGTCCTAAACTGTGGCAAGGCAGCTGGTCGTCAGCGTCACATACAGTTATGGGAGTTGATGAACATGAACACAAACAAAACTCAAGACGCTGCGATATACAAAAACATAGTCGCATGCAAATCATATGTACTGGAAATGTGAAGAAGTACAACTGAATGAAATATTGTTCTCCTCTCAACAATGGAGTGACGTGGGTGTCACTCAGACGGTGCGTAGACTATCAAACACACACAATGACAGAAAGAGAAACTCTCCCAGCCGGAGCGTTTCAAGGGCTCACGATGCTTTACTGCTTGTTCCAGCGAACAAGAGGCACAAGGAGAAGCGGCGGCGGAGGCGCAGCGCGGCGGCGGCTGGAATCCACTTCTGTCAGCTAAGAGGCGAACGCGGAACAATTAACCAACTCGACACTCCACGACACTCCAGGCTCCGCGTCTGAAATATGTGCCTTAATTCAAACGGCTTTGACGGAGAACATCAGGGTGGAATCTACAGACGTCTGTGTATTAGAAAAGCTTAATATGACAGATGCATTTGGACTGAGTGTAATGTAATCGTCTCCTGTAAGCCAGAGGAAGCCGCGCTTACTCTACGAGACACTCTGTTAATGTCATTTAAATTAAAGCCATAACTGCATCGTTATTTTGTTTTCACATTTCCTGACTTTCTGCAGTTGCTAAACTTCGCTCCAGTGTGCGGTTTTTGTGTACTGAAGGACTGTGTGGGTGCTGCATTTGAGTGACATTCCCCGCTCGCCTCAGTTGCGGTGGTCCGTTTTGCATTTAGTTCATGCTAATTACACCTGTGTCCTCCCTAATAGCATGTGGCCCTTGGTGACCTGAGCGGCAGCAATGGAACAGAACGGAGGGTCTTCACCATCCGATAAATCAACATGTTGCAGAGCTGCCGGTGTGAACATCACATAGCATTCTATTAATTAACTTTACATCTATTTACCTCGGATGAAACCAAGTGTGAATTATTCTGCTGTACACATCCCACAATGTAATTACAATAACTCTGATGTGACAGGAACATGGCAGCGTGTGCGTGGCCCATCGTGCACACGATCCTGCACTGTTCTTACGACGCGTTACCTGCGGCTAATCATTCACTGCCGAGTGACGCCGAGCCATCTGCACAACCTTGGGTCCTGCGACAGCAACGCACGCACAAACCGCCGCCGCGATTATTAGCTTCATAGTCAGACCCTGCGTTTCCTGCTGCGATGCGGCTCAGTGTTTGCTGTGTGAAAGGTCTAGCAGCGCTTTGGCAGGAAGTCAATTAGCTTTTTACAGAAACATCAATTTGTAACAATTAGTTATTTATAAGTTATTTTTAATTGCCCTTAAAATGTGACTTAAGCTAACAATCACAATCAGGAGAATTAGATGAAAATGAGCGTTGTCTCTAAATTAACTTGCGTTTAAAAGTGCTGATGACGGGGAGGAGAAAAGCATTAGGCAAAATCAGCAGGAGTCCATCAATGCATCGTATGTGGTGTCAACAGGACTGGCTGCTGTCGGGGATGCGATGGCGTGTTTTTGTGGCGCAGTGGGGTCCTCAAACCAATTAAGTATTATTTTAATAGCACAATATATTGAATAAAATGTGGGCCTGCTGTAAAAGTGCTATTTTACAAGAAAGAGGTAGAAAGTTTTGAATGACAGTGTTGAGAGGAAAACTGTGGTTTAAACTTCTAAACATGATATTTGCTTAATAATAAAGGCAAAACACGGATGTCATTTAAAGAATCTAGCTTTGCACAGTGGGTTTGTACTAAGCCGCGCAAATGTCATTCGTCTGACACAATACTCATTATCTCGCTATGTTTGTATGTACTGTACAATTATAATTACAGTGCACATACAGTCATATCAACAGTATGACTGAAGACATAATCACAGCCTGGGGTCACAAATGTGGGGAAATAAAGCTCCAAAATGTAAGCATGATGTCATCAGTTGGACCATAACACATCAACCTTCAACACGGACTGCCATTTTACAAATACTACACTTCAAGTCTGAAAGCAGACGGCTCACAGTGTCCTTCAGGTGATCATGATGGTCTTTGTGTGCTAGAAGTACTGCACAAGTAGGAAGTATGACATATGGCAGAAGCTGACTGGCTGATTTTTTTTGTTGTTGTCATAAAATCAGTAAAATACTAAATCAACGTCATGTGAAACATGCTGCGTCAATACAGAACGAAGCTTCAGAGAAGTAGTCAAAGCGCGGTCTTCTAGCAAGAAGCGCAGCTACAGTAGATGTGTCAAATGTGATTCAAAACTGATCTGAGTACTGATCAAACGTATCTTTATATTAGCCCGGGGGGATGATACATGCACTTCATCATCACCGTGGCAACAGAGCGCGGTAGCTGCTGAACTTGTTTTTCAGTGGTGCCTTTAATCTCCTACCTCGAGGGTTGTTGAGCGCGGCTTCAGTGGCCTTCCTGCCCTCCCCGCAGTGGCTCTGGTCAAAAGGCAGGCACTGCTCCCCCGTCCCGGCCACCACCTCCAGGTTGCGCGACGGGTCTTTGGGCTGCCCCAGGTTCCTGACCCGGTACACCCTGCGGCTGCTGGTGTCGGACACGTACAGAACCTCCCCCACTGGGTCCATGGCCAGGTAGTACTTGTGGGCAGGGCTGGTGCTGGTGAGAAGGAGTCACACACAGGCATTTGTTATGAAGCTACAGAGGCAGCCGGTAAAAGTGTCTACCCCCACCGTGTTTGGGTTTCAAATCTGCCGCGTCAGTGGCGGGTTTGTACTGCAGGAGGAGTGTGTTACGTCCTTCTGGCCTGTAAGTGGCGATTGACTCCCACTTTTGGTCCTGAAACATCGTAGTTGCTTACGTCATATAGGCTCTTGTAGAACAACCAATGATCAGGTCTTTGGTGGCCTAGTGGTTAACGTGCATGGCCATAACGTTTTTTTTTTGTCCGGGGTTCGAGTCTGAGTGGAAGCAGTTTTTTTTATTTTAATTATTGGAAAAACAGCGTCTCATCATCATCATGTGATCACGAGATGACAACGTTGTATTACTTAGTGCATGAATCGCCAAGACCATGAACCGCTGGTCGCGTTATAGTATGAAGTTATGAACGTAAGTAAATTATGGCAAATTATGGCAGTTTAAAACCGAAAATAGGAAGCTGAACGGTGCGCCCTCCCGCGTGCAGCGTTCGATTTATGGCAGACAAGCTACTGTAACCCTGATTTCTTGCTGTTGGTACGGGCAATTTTCTTTACGTGGAATGCTTCTTTAATGCACCACACGGCAAGACAGTACGGCACATGTACACTTTTTTCTTTACGCCGCTCTCACCCAACGCGCGTCACATTTTCTTGTCCCCCGTCAACAAGGACAGGTAGGAACTAATGTTGATGACAAATAAAATCACAGTAGCTGAAATGTCACGTTTCCCAAACATAAAATAAAAAAAATAAAAAGGAATACTAACTAAGGTTACACTACTACAATTTAAAAAAGTGAATAAGGATGATCTAGACCAGAGGTCTGCCACCGGTAACACCCACGTTTTAAATGAAAAAAACAAACACTGGGAGCCGCGGAGGGCGGCAATATTATATTATTTGAGAACATTCAACATTTGTTTTTTAATCCAAAGAAGACATAAAAGTCGGGGCTCAGAGATCTAACCGATGCTAAAACATTGTCAAGGCATCGACAAGGACAGCTAACTCGCTTTTCCCTGCTTCAAACAGCTGCTGTAACTGAGAGCAACCCGTGCGGCATCACCGGTCAATCTGGAAACGTATTAATTTTTTTTGTAAATAAAAATAATGTTTGCCCTGTTCAAACCTGCATGGGGAATTCTGAAAGCGGCTGAGCAACTTCGTAGGAACACATTTCATATGGTACAGGTGAAAGGGAGACTAACAACCCAACGCAGCCGAGGCTGTAGCAGCAGAGAAACGCAGATCTTTGTCCTGCGTGTTGATGAGCGTTTCCCATCCCCCAGTGTCACCGCTCTGGGACGTGGATGGCCACGCCCACTTTCATTCAACAGACGGACATGAAAGAGGGAATAACGAAATAAACAGCTGGTTAACTTCGTGGGAACATGGCTGTAGCTCTGCAATGACTTAATGTGGTACAGGTGAAAGGAGTAATAACGAAATAAACAGCTGGTTAACTTCGTAGGAACACCTTGTAGTAGGAACTGGTATATTTAGAAAACCCAGTAGTCCTAGTGTTAAGGTGTGTGAACTGGGGAGGAGACGGCAGCAGCGACTGAAGAGCGACTGAATAGAGTTGATGTCTTCCCCGCTGACAGGCGCATTCATTTGATAATGCACGACCTTGGCTGACAGTTCAGTCAAAAACCATACTGAATCTTTACAAACCATCCCTGAATAACATCTATGAACTGCAGTTTCTTCCTTGATTATCCATGATTATTATGAAAGAAGCGCAAATCTTCGCCAGTCCAAATTGTGCAATTAATACTGTGTTTACAATAAAGGTAATAAATAATAATATTAGTATTTTCATTTTAAAAAGCACTGCATATTTTAAACGAATGTCGAAGTGCTACAAATAACTTAGACTACGCTACGATAAATACATACGTTTATTTTTGCAGAGTAAACGTATGTAGAACAAACTACTTGCTGCATTAATGAGTCTTAGACCTGCAGCTGATCACGCCGCCCGATGCTGCCCTGTCTCCCACGGAGCTTTGTCTGGAGCTGAGGTATTTCTCACCTGCTGATCGAGTAGTAGCAACACATTAGCATGTCTATGCGCCTCTACGGAGGAGGGGGGAGGGGTGTGTAGATTTCCTTTGCGACTGTGAGCAAACATGACACAAGCAAAAGCTTGGTCGAACTCAGATCCAAGTCATCTGAGTACGAAACACATCACATTTCATTCGATCTCGTGTTTCATTCGAGCGGCAGTCGGGAGCTCTCTGCTACGACTCATCCACGGATGAGCTTCGATTAAAAATTAAAAGCAGAGGTTTTTTGTTTTTCGTTTTTCTCTAAACGAAAAAAACAGCTTAAAATTCAAGTCCGTGTGTTTTTGTTAAAAAATATTTTTGTTCAGTTTATTGGTTTGTAATGCGGTGCTTTTATTCAGGATAGATAGACGGGTGGGAAATCAAAGTTTTGAAACGTACACGGGCGAATAAGTCACATCAGCCACTCATTCAGTTACAATGACACGCACAGTCAAAACAAATTCTCGCTACATCTCGTGCACCACTGCCCCGTTCCTCTCGTAGCCTGCATTTGCACATCCATACATTTGTGTATTGGTCACTCTCTGTCTGGACACATGACTCCGAAACACGTCACGTGTTTGTGTAAGAGATTGATGTCTCCACCAAATTATATGCAGAGGTATAGAGAGAAGGACTTTTTGTGTTTTCCGTTTGTCTCTAAACAATAAAAACATATTAACTCCAATTCCGTGTCTTTTTGTAAAAAACAAATATTTTTGCCTGTTTTATTGGTTTGTAAGGCGGTGCTTTGATTAAAATCCGTTTGCCGCTCATCGAAAGAGAAACGAAAACGCCGGTGAAAGTGGCTGGATGGACGGATGGGAAATGAAAATGTTGAAACGTACACGGGTCGAATAAGTCTCTCAGCCACTCAGTTACAATGACACGCACAGTCAAAACAAGTCAAACTGCAGTTCTGCAGACACAGAGTAAACGCGTAGGAACAAACATGTTGCTGTAATGCGTCGCTGTAGATCTGCTGATTTCTGGCGTCCTGTCAAAATTACGACCGACAACTGCTGTAAAACAAATTCCTATGATTATTACGGTTATTTACGTAAAATCTACGACTATTGGAAAACATTCATTAACAAGTTGTGGAAGTTTAAAACCTAAATAAGCGGCTGTAGTCGCAGATGGACTGCGCTCTACGTCTTTACTTGCGCATTCAATTATATTAATTAAACCGCGACGCATAATCATGGTATTATGTGAAGCCAATATGTTGTATCAGATGTTAGAGCGGTGGGTGTGTACATATTTTTAAGAGACGCCTTCTATTTAAAGACACGAAAAAGCTGAGGAGAATGAAAACAAGAATGGGTTGCTGCTGTGGCGCTGCCTGTTTTAAACCACACAGAACAATTATAACTTCGCAGTGAACAGAAAACAGCTAAGCCATCAACAAGTTGTTGCCCTTCACACTCCCCATGTTTGAGCACACAACAGATACTTAATAGTAAAGACTTAATAGTAGAATAGGTCTGGTGTAATATATGTGTGTTACAGGTAGAAATGAACAGTCGGACCTCAGTTACGCTGTAGTGCTTTGGAGGCTTCTAATCAACGCTGCGTCACCTGGTGGTTAAAACGAGACTAGCGTCCTGATTTTTTCCAGCCGGCTGCAGGATTAAAAATCTTTAGTCAGCGACGCACTCGCTGCACCGTGGCGACGCGGCGGTACTGCAGTAAAAACCCTAGTCACTTTGAACCGCTGCCACTGTAGCTACCGTACACACTGAGGCTACCCTAGTTTAGGAACTGATATTACTCTGTATTCATGACTAACAACATCATCATTTAGTAGCAATCAGGTCATCGCAGTGAGGAACCCAGAAAAGACTAAACTCGTGCCTGTGCCAAAACAAGATTAATGATTCCTTATTTAAACTGTACACACAGCCACAGCGGTGCGATAGTTATTAAAAGTGATGATCCAGGTCCTGGGGTTGTAGAGGTGTTTGTAATCTATAGTTCTAATAAGCCCATGGTGTTGCAATGTTAAGATAATTCTGCTATTCAAGCTACTGTTAATATACAATGATGTCATCCTCTCCAAAATTATGATGAAAAATTATCCCTGGATCAAAGCATCACATTGATGAATTGAGTATGGATGTTTATCTCTCAGGCTGGTGGACAAAAAGCAGCACACTCACTCTGCTGTATTTGATTTTCTTCTTCTATGCGTGGAACGCTGGCATGTGAAGCAGTACACACAGACAGACCTGCTCGCAGTGAAGCCAAACGGTTGTGATTGTGTGTAAGTAGAGAACCTTATGCATAAATGTACCTGCAGACTGGATAAAATGGGGAAAAGCCCTGCTCGCGCACTGACACATCCTAACAAAAGCTCAGCCCTCACACACCATTTTTCTACAACGTGACACCGATGTTGCGACTCCACAGACAGTGGTTTTGACAGTGGGTTATGTTTACGAGTTGAATTTCATACTGGATCTTTTGCTATTAACGTCTCCCAGAGTGCAGCAAACTAAAGGGCCAAAAAGGCAGATACAGTACGAGCTTTTCTTGGACACAAATGAGGTGCAGCCAATCGGAATTAAACCCGGAATATTCATATACAGTAGCTAAGAATGGCGTGAGCTAATAACGGAACGTGGCCACAGGATTTTCTACTGTTTCAGTTGCTATTGTTCATCGCCGCCAAAAAGTGTTTTTTTTTTCAGAATAAGACTCATAAATGCTAGATTCTGTTTGAAAGCAAAGACTTATTTATATGGAATCATGCACTTTTCATTCGGTTTTAATAAAACCGTCTTTTGTCCTCTGCTAAGCCTCAGGCTAGAGTTGGCACACAATGAAAACTGACTTCATTTAACCTCGCGCTCGCTGCGAGCTGAACAGTTTACTGCGCTCGGTGTAGGAGGAATGCTAACACTGTGGGCATCGAGTGCACAGAGATGAGGCTGCTGTAAATATAGTCCGGGGTTCATTAATTACACCGAACCTCTGACTTCGACAGGTTACCGTGCGCCAGCGCCGAGGCTGGATACCCAAACGTGTGTGAGCGAGCTCAAATTCGGCACTTTTGAACGCGGCAAACCAACAGAGATCCCAGCAATTTACGCTGCAGCGTGTAACGCAGTGTCAGACGGGTCCGGTCAAAAGCTTCCTGCCAATTAAACTCAGACACGCTGTAAAAGTGTTTTTTTTTTCTCATGACAGTTTGATGAAAAAAAAAAAAAAACATCTGGGTGGGAAGAGAAATCACAATGTCAAGACAACTATTTCCGCGCAGGTTCTCGGTTCAAGCCCGTTTACACATTTCACAGACCAAACACGTCTTTGTTCTCACTGGTTGGAGGTTTTAATCCTTTGACAGCGGTTCTACTCAGGGAGACCACTCCACAGCACTAACCTACAGTCCCTATGGGCTAAAACTCTTCTCTCGGTTGAACCTGGATCTTCTCACGAGCCAAAAAAAAAAAAAACACACTGCAACATTGCTGCTGTCAGTCATATAGTCCATTAAGTGCATAACTGTTTACAGAGCTCTGCACTGAACTGCACATACATAATTTAAACCTGATCCTAAGAGAGTTATTCGCCGACTTTCAAAGTGTGCCACTGCTCCGCGCTGCATATCAAATTTGTTGGGCCTTTTGAAGCTACCACAGGCGTCGCACGGTGCGAATGAGTGATTACAAATCACTTCACCTGTCTTTTCCTCAATTAGATGCTCACGGCTCTGCACACATTTATCCAGTGGAGGGGAAATGAACAACAATAACAGCCACGGCTGAAACAGTCGCGCTCCACACTCCCTCGTTCCCTCCACGCGTAATAACAAAACAATGATCAGAGCTGATAGACATATGGATCCAGCCGTTCCTGACGGGCCTCCGAATCGCTCAGATTCTAATATTGCGGAGGACACGCTTCCCTTTTTTGTATTGTTCCTCATTCAGACTCCTGTAGCGAAAGAACAGACGATAGTTTTACAGTGAGTACAATCCATAGTGTCTGTCCTCGGAGAGCACCTTGTTTTGAAACCCTGTTGGCTGATAGGCACTTTGCTGGGAAGAATGTGGAGTGAAGAGCTTTGAAAGCTGGATATGGATGAATAATTAATGCATCTGACTTGGGAGAACAATGGTATAGAATAAAAGAGAAACACTAACATGCAGCTAACAGTAAAAAGCTGCTGTGGGAGGAGGAGGAGGATGAAACCTCCCGGGTGAGTAAAGGGGAGGTAAAAAAGGCCTTGAGAAGAAGCCAGCTCATGTCAGTTTGGACCAGCGGTTCTCAGGTTCTGATGTACAGTATGTGTTACTTTGATTCCAAACAGGATGTTATTTAACTATTCATGATATTAAAGTGTACAGAATAGAGGACAATAGAGAATTTTTGATCAGTTAAGCTGCTAGTTTAGTCAAAGATATTACTACTACTGTACGATTTTTTATTGAATGATCAATTCTACTGGATTTAAATGTTTGATGGCAGGTAGTCAGTGTTATCACGGTTCTATCTAAGGCACATTTCCATTACATCACTCCACTTGCAGACAGCATAGTCGTGAATACTTAGTCAGGTTATCCGTTTTTGCACGGTCGGAATCTTTGGCATGCTAAAGATATGGCATCTTGAAAAACCCTCTCCCTTTTCAAATGCGATAAAGCCTCTCCATCTCTCTCACAAAACGCCACAAGCGCTCACATACAGAATTATCCCGATAGAACCCCTGATAGAGGCGCGCGCACACACCACACACACAACCCTACAACATCTGTCTAATCTTCCGCTGAACATGGTGTATGGAGCTCATACTAGCGCTGCAGCTCGGGGCCAGGGACAGTGTCGAGGCCAGCGCTGCCCTCTGGGCTTCAGTCTGGAATGTGAATCAATGCATTCCTCAAACCTTACAGAACACACTTACTGTACACTAATCCTCTAAATCATGAAATCCCTGACATTGTGGCCTATTTCCCATTTACTGTACGAATTTAATATTGCCCACTGAAGTTTGAACGATGGTTCCATAGATCTGAGCAGATGCAGATTTTGGGTGTGGTGCATTCATGGGAGGTAGGAGACGTCAGGTCAATGCAATTTGCAGAAAGCGAACTCATTTTGCAACATGCCCTGACTTCTCTCTTGACACATTTTCATTGTGCTTACGCCTCTTTTTTTGTGTAGGTATACAACGGAGGTGCTAATCACTGGTTCTCACCTGTGCCTGGTGTCCCGGTTCCTGATAACAAGCCATAAAGGAGCATTTAAAAAGGAGAAAGGAGAAAAGACAGAAGCATTATCACTTATGACGCTAACGACAGCCAGTAAAACACTTCACAGGCTACAATGAGTCAATTTTATCATCATAAAGCGAGATTAGCGTTGATTTAGTCGACTGTATTGTTTCACATTAAATATTAACCTAAAGGAAGCTTTTTGGCATCTCCTCCCAGAGGACAGCGAAGTATCAAATACAGACACTATGAAACCTCTGTCTGAACTAGAAATATTAGTCAGAGATACAATAATAACGGAGAATGAGAGATTAAAGTTACATAAGGAGAACACTTTACAGGACAAATGACTGCGCAGTACCATCGAGATTCTACGCTTGAGAAAATACCGAAATAGAGAATGTAGCGCCTGCAGCGCAGTAGGAGATATCATCGTCATAATCCGCGGGAAAAATATCTTTGTTTCAGAGCAAAGCCTTCCTGCCTCCTTCACATCCTAAAGAGGTAGATTAGACCGTGTGATGTCTCAACCCCACACGCTCACCTTTTGCATGAAGACAAACTTCACACCATATTCTGTGGAGATCAAACAGATCACAGCTGCAGATGCCGAGCGCGGCTAATGCCACGCTAAACCGTATCATCCCGGCTAATTTGGCTGTAATTTCACTCATGTCAAACGCGCGGCGGGAAGCTCCCCGCCAGGATCGGGCCAGTCATGAATGCACGAAACGCAGCGCGACTCTCACTTGAGCTCCAGTATGGTCCTGGTGTAGCCGTCAGGGTGCACCCTGCGGATGAAGTTGAAGTCCCCGATGTAGAGGGAGCCGTCGGGGCCGCCGGCCAGCGCCACGGGGGCGAACAGCATCATGTCGCGGGCGGCGCCGCTGCAGCTCGGACCGCACGGGACGCTGCGGTAGAACCCGTTCCCCATGACTGTGCTGACGACGGGAGGCTGCTGGGAGAGGAACACGTTCTCCCCGTTCCCCTTGTGAAGGATTCCTGGTGGGAAAGCAAAATAAATGAGTAAACAAATGAACTGAAGCCTGTAGAAGCGCATGTCTTCACCGAGCTACGAGTGTTGTCATGTTTTCTTCATGAGAGAAAGATACAGTTAAGTTATTTGGACTCATGTTTTTGCTGCTGTACGTGTAAAGTTGGGGATTTGACTGGGTTGCGTTTGGTTTTACACACTTACTACTAATAAATGAACTGAAATGAGGCCTGGAGACTTGAGGCCGGTGTGTGGGACTCACCGTTCTGTATGTTGATGGCGTGGTGTTTGTCCAGAGACCACCCGCCCAGGTTCGACGGGACCAGTTCGAACCCTTGCATCAGCGCCGTCCTCCTCTCCCACTGGATCGCACCAGGACACGACTCGTACTCATAGCCCACCGACACTGAAAGGCACACAGATCAGCTGAGCCACACGTCCAAATCACAGATTTTACACCTGACCCACCTCCATCCAGACTGCAGTGCATTGTATGGAGTGGCGCGACAGATAAAAGGCCGTTACCGAGACCTCATCAGTGTGTGTGTGAGAGAGATCAGCGAGAAGTGGAGGCGTAATCAGGAGGAGTCCGTCTTCATGAAGGAGCCCTAGAATTAGCTGCGCGGCCTCTTAGTTGTAATGATACACTGTGCAGGCTTCCCACTACAGCTAACAACTATCAACAGCTCCTTTTTGGCTCGGCAGGATTGAAAATGTTTTGACAGCAGTTTACCACTCGAGACTTGGAATATGTTTAAAGGCAGCAGGTGACGAAGCGACAGTTGATCTGGGAAACATGTTAACACCTGAACATGTGATTATGGAACGAGCAGTCACACACAGACGCTAGCATCAGCTTCTACTAGACCCGGGCACTGTACTGTAAGTTGAAGGAGTATTTTCAGTTTATGCTGCTTGCAGTTTTCATTCCACACGGCTGATTTGACAGCTGGTATTGCAATACAATATATGATGTTTGCGATGCTTTGCCAGGAATTGTTTCTAACACACAATGCATTTTGAACGTACTCTTAAGCTGTACCATTTTCATACAACTTAACATTAGTGTCATTTTACTCATTGAACGTTGCTGTAATGTAGATAATGGTATTCAGTACAGGAGGAACAACTAGACAAGTCTGGGAAAAAGAAGAACAATAGTTGTCTCTGTCAGTCTCACTTGGCACTGATCTCTGTCTAACTGGCTACATTGTAAACCAACATGCCAGTGAATTGATGGGCACTCAAGGGGAACCGGAGAGCAGTGTCAGCATAAACAACAGGAGGGGTGCTGGAATATGCAAATAGGGGAGACCGCATTGTGCACAAACTCAGGAGATCCCCTTTAACACGGAGAGAAACTCACAGCAGGAACACGGGGCCGGCTGAAATCTCCAACTCAATAGGGGAGATTAATAAAATGATTGAGGAGGGAGAATAATGGGTAATTTGGGACAGTGGGGCTTGTGAGAGAGAAAAAGAAACCTTAAAGTGTCGGGCAAAAGTTGTTAGTGTGGGAATTATCTTCTAGGTTCAGTTTATTTGTTTCGCTTTTGTGCGTCTTATGCTCCGTTGGGCCTGTGATCTTGTGCTTTTTGAAAGATAGAAACCAAACTGGCTGGAACCGACTCTGCATTTACATACAGGTTACGCTCGGCTTGGCACACGCATGAAAGGCGTTTCTAAAATAAAAGCATGTAATATATTAGCAGCGTGTAATTTCTGATCCGGCGAGTCACATTTCACCGTCCTGGAAGAACCTGCTTCATGACCTGGAAACCAATTCAGCCTTATGAAACTGCATCAGAATGTGCCAGAAAGGTGTCGCCGTGTTTTTTTTTCTCCTTTTGTTTTAAATTCTACAATAAAACTGACTTCCTTTGAGGAACAAGGCATTTCCAGGACAAAACGGGCAAAGCAATCTCAGAGGGAACGTGTCAGTGTTTGGGGAACTGCTCCACAATAGAATATTACCGTAGCTGTACTACAAGGATCGACATAGACCGGCCGTATAGATGGTGTCTGGAAAACAACACACAATAAATGCACACTCAATATCTCACAGGTGAAAGCTTTCATTCCCCTCTGCTGAAGCCTCAGGCGATGTGTTCACCCCAGCAAACAGAGCATGATCTCCCTTTCGCTTGTTCTCCTTGGTTATGGCTGAGCACACGAGCGCCATGTGTGTGTGTGTGTGTGTGTGTGTGTGTGTGTGTGTGTGTTTGTGTGTGCGTCAGCGTACTGTACACATGTTGTTGTATATGTCTGTGCCGCTGCGCCTAACAAAGCGCCGGGAACTATAGAGAGGAAGGGATCAGGGGACAACAAGGGTAGGGAAGACAAAGGAATGGAGGCCAGAACAAGACAGGAGAGCGGTAACGCAGGAGATCAGAGCGATGGAGGAAATGACAAGGGAAGACAAAAAAAAAGAGAGTTCAGAAGATGCGAGGAACACAGGGAACGGCGTGAGGAACACACAGGAGCGGAGGAACCAAGGGCAGGAGAGGAGGTGGCTTAGAGAGGAAGGGTAAACTAAATAACAAAACACGGCACTATGAGGTGGCACAAAGGTGAAAGGTCACGAGAGAGATAAGAAGCTGAGGGGATGGATCAGGAGGACAGGGGAGGCCCAGGGACAGAGATGCAATCTGAGCATCAGACCGTACAGTGGAGTGGACAGAGCTGGTCTGCTGTGATATCTCAGCGCTTATGGAGAGCTCTCTCTCTCTCTGTCGCAGCTCTGCTGTTTGTCCAGAAGCTCTCACAAACAAAAGTGGCGATCACAGATAGGATGCATTATCTCTCAAACGGCCGATAGCGAGTTCAAAGGTTTAAGCCTTTACGGTGCCTTTCGCTCGGCTGTTTCGCCGTAATGCACATCCAGCGTGGCTTTTTTTTTTGTTGGCACAAGTAAAAGGAGAGAGAGAGAGAGAGAGAGAGAGAGAGAGAGAGAGAGAGAGAGAGACAATCGGCCACTGTGCATTCATGAAGCCTTTTTCATGCACGGAGTTAACGTTTAGACACATTTTCCTCCGCGGAGCCAGTCCTGTCAAAATTGTCCAGTCGAGTTACAGTGTCTCCCTCTCAGTGCCCATCGTATCTTTACTGTCAGTTACTCTGCAGTGCATTTGTCAGAGCATCCATCCTCCCATTCCTTCTCCTCAATACGACTTTAGTCCTCTCAGCGCCCAAGGTCCCCGAAAAGTGGTACACGGGCTAAATTGCTCGGCATTCACCTGTTTGCTCCATCCACTTCGCAGTTCACTGATGCTTCCCTTCTGCATGTTTCCCTGATATTTAACTTTTAGATGCTGGTAAATCAGCACCTGCCGAACCGCTGTTGAACCAACTGAACCAAAGATGCGGCAAACAGTATTTATCATCAGGTTTCATTTCATTTCTCAGTGGGAGACTGTCCATTAAGAGTCCATTACCTACTGAATGGCCAATCATTTACACAACAACTTTTAATCACACTGTAGTTTACAGCATCCGCCCAAAGGCCTGGAAGTTATTTATTAAATCCCTGTGTCGTTGGATGCGAGCAGCAGCGTTTGACACGACGATCAAAACATTTTATTTTCAAAGGATTAAAACGCAATGGAGTTTCTTCTCCTGATTTATTTATCTGTGAGATGATTTCACACTGTATCTTTCAAGAATTGCTTGTTTAGAAATGCTGTACCACTGGGACTCAGCTGTACAGTATGAATCCATTCTCCCATGGAAACCAGACCCCCGTGTAAAGAATACTGCTAAATATTTTGAGAAATAGCCTAAGCCTTGTTGAGAGTACAGTATATAGAGTACAGTATATTTCCCAGCAGTGATTACAGTAGCTTATATTATTTATTTTTTATTAATTATTTTATTATTTATTTATTTATTATAATTTTTTATTTAATAGGAAATAGGAAAACAATTTGATGAGCTGTGAATTGTGGTTTTTGACATGCTGTAATAATTTTTTATGGCTGAGACGATTAGAATCAATCTCGATCTCGTAGTGAGCATTCTATAGTACAGTACCTACCAGTTGCGTGAGTGAGACCCCAGACCTGCTGCCCATAGACATCAGTCTTGTTCCACACCAGCCTGTGGACCAGGCCGGGTCCAGCAGGATACCAGCGCTGGTACAACCTCCCCTGGACGGAGGCGCGCACATACACCTTGGACAGGCCGCCCAGCGGGGAGACGGGGGACGCCGGGGAGGGGGGCGTGAGGAGGATTCGCAGCAGCGAGAGGTAGCCTGCAGCGCGGGTGCTCAAATAGTTCAACTTCACAAAAGCTCCTGGGATTGAAACTTCCTCCTGCACCGCCTGGGGAGAGTGAGACGCAGAGCGGAGTGAAGAATGAGAGTGATGGAAGGAAAATGAATAGGAAATGAGACAGAAAGAGTAATACCCGGGGAGGGCGGTGATTTATCATTTTCTAAGATCAAACCGTAATAACCTTTATTTACACAGCACTTTTTAAACATATATTAAATACAACAGTACCTCAGATGGAGTTTGCTCTAAAAAAAGGGTGAGAGCAGCTACAGTGAAGTCATTTTCATTCAGTAAAATGTAGGGTTAGCGGTAAGTCAATTAAATGTTCTGAGGCCAGGCTAAATAATGCTCTGTAGACGAGAGGAGGATTTTCTATTGAAACCAGTGAAGTAAGTGCAGCATTGTTGTATTGAGCTAAGACATTTAAGCCAATGCAAGGACGCTCTCTGAGCAAGTTGCCGCTGGTTGTTTTAGTGTTGCTGCACTCGAGCAACGAGAGGAGCGGCATTGATCTGTCATGAAGAAGTCCCAACGTGGAGACGGGTGAGACACGGGTGAGACGGCTGAAAAAAATGCTGACGAACACGTTTCTAGGCGCGTGGAGGAGCCGATAAGTAAGAGCTGATCAAAAAATGGAGAAATGACAAACCCGTGGTTAACTATTAGTCAGCGTTGCGTCAAGGCTTTGTTTAAGCAGCGGTGAAATGACAGCGCGTTTCAGGGCAGTGGGTAGGACCCGGGAAATCAAGGCTGTGCTGGAGACGTTGAGTAAATATTCAATTAGAACGAGAAGGTCAGACCTGAATAGCTTAGTGGGAACTGAGCCAGAGCAACAGGTGGAGGGTTTAAGTGTTAGCCGCAACCACATCGGCGGAATCAATTACGGAGAAATTAGGGAAATTAATTTATAGGAGTCGTGTTTGTAAATGGGAGGAAATGGCAAGAAAGTGAATGGGGAAGAGTCAGTGGGTAATTTAATAATAATGGAACAAACACACTGCGTTCTCTAACCTTCCACAAAGATCTGCTGTGAAGACTGTTTTATCAATTACTGTGAGATATGACACTCGAGACGTTCATTTCTGATATTTAGGTTCCGACTGAGAGATTCCATCGTCATTGTGGCGGTTGTTGAAAGGAATGTGAATGTGTTTAATTTAAGTTTTTGAGAGGAGTTTTGTCTGTTGTGGACACTGCCATTTTAAATGAAATGAATTACTGACATCCGATGGGAATAAACAATTTGACCTCTGTGCCTGACATTTAGACTTGTTCGGACGGACTGATTTGTTTTTGTGGCTGGGACGCGCACGGATGTATCACACATTTGCCTTTTGCTCATTCTGTGTTTGCATGATGCAAAAAGGAAAAGAGCTACATTTGCCAAACTGCACGAGACGCGGTTGCTTTATTGTATAAATATCTGAACAAATGAAATGCAGGAGATTCGTGAATCCTAATCTGGAACACAGGCATGTTGGCTGCAGTTGTGTACCTCCATAATTAATTATTATGAATAAACCCCAACATGTGGCAGTAAGAAACAACACCAATTTGGCTTTTTATCATATTTTATGCCTGATTCTGCTACAAATACAGACAGATGATACTTTTATAAGTGAAATATGCTCAACGCTTTTCTTTCTTCACACTATTTCTTGCATGTTGGAATAAGAAGGTGACATTACCATTCATCTCACAGCACAAGCCTCACAGTCGCTGGAAAACAAATGTGGACTATACCTGTAACTCGGGCACAGCTGGGCCCTTCTCTGCACATGCTCCTGTGTATCTGGGGAGAGGATATGGCAGGACCAGTGGGTAGGGGCTTAAAACACTCTTGATGTCACACTTGGAAGGCTGGGTTTCCTCCCTGGACATGGTCACCTGCTCCAGAACCAGGAAATTGTTATTGGGCGTCCACACAGTGCGCGTCTGTGGGAGGAAGGGTGGACGCTGGAACATCAGGGTCATGGACATGGCACCCAAGGTCACCAGGTCGAAACTAGAGCGGAATGAGAGCAAAGTGGAGTAAGACGGGTGCAAAACTGGAAAAAGCGCACGCGTGCAGAGCGTGTCGGGCCTTTTACCTCCCGTCCTGCCTGCTTATCGTGTAGCCGTATTCTGGGTGCTGTGGGAAGGAGATGTTGACTCCGACAAGAGGAGAGCCGTCCTGCAACGCGACGCTGCCGCGAATCACGGCTACGCGGCTGGCGAAACAAAGAGGGGAAGCGGGGAGGAAACGAGAGGGGAGGAGACGTGCAAAGGGACAGAAAGACAAGCTCACAATGATGGAGAGCATAATCATTGTTTGAAGAGTGAAGCATATTGTGAAACGTCAGCCAAACAACCTTGCGTGTAAAGAAAAAGCAACTGCATTTATTCTCCTCGGCACAATGCCTTTCCTTAGCACAAAGGAGGCTGCTGCAGATTGCCAGGATACAAGGACCGTAAATATAGCTTCACCAACAGTAAAGCCTTTCAGCACCTTGTCATGTAAAAAACAGAGGTTCCACATCATGTTTATGTTACGGTGACAGAGGCACCTGCAGCAAAAAAAGGCTGCGTTGTTCTTTAAATACAGAAACTGTTAAATTATCAGTCACATCTCTGCAGATAAATAGAAAAAATGCTACGTTAAATTTACGGGGTAGGTCTGGAGTAACCGCTGAACTGGTCACACAAAGACAGATGTAGAGGTAAACAGACACGCGCGCACACACACACACACACATGGAGCTAATCTGTTACTCCAGAAAAGGGATAAATGAGGGATAGTGCACCTTCTCTAGGTGGCTGCATTACCCCGTTTGTTACATCCGTCCTCAAAGCTGCCACTGATTTTCTCTTTAAAAAAAACGGCTACATAATTAATTTATTTGTTTTTTTTTTCACAAGTGAAATAGAGAAAAAACAAAAACCTTTTTTCACGTTTTCAGAGACACTTCGTATTTTCCAAAGCGATCTTTCTAGGTCGGCCATCACGCTGGTGTGATGCACCATTTCCTCTATTAGACGGCAGAGAGAGGCTCTTGAAACATTTATGACCTTTATGACTGGTACGACTGAATGACACATTCGTACTGTATGTCACATTAATATGTAACAAACATACTCGGCTCAGTTGTAACTAGACACAGATACTGGAGGATAAAACACTGCTGTGTCCCGGCTAATCTCCAAGGCCACGCAGATCCCTCATATGTGAACACACCAGAAGCCTCCCTCACATGCAAACACACACAAAATAACACGTAATATTACAAATGCACTGCAAATGCACATAGCGTCTTTGTCTTTGAACGCGCGGCGCAGACGACTCAAGGACGGAGACGTGAAGGCGTTCGAACGCAGGCGCGCGCCGAGCGAGCGAGCGCATACCTGGTGTCAAAGGGCACGTCGCCGGGGAGAGCGTGTGTGGCCGCTTTGCCGAGCAGGAAGCGAATGCGCCGGTAGAAGCTCTGGGCGTGCGTGCTGCTCGGCGAAGGGGCGGCGGCGGCGGCGGGCTGGGGGCTCTGCAGCAGCAGGGCCAGGGGGTCGGCCGAGCCGTGGCACAGGGGGTCCGAGCCGCAGCTCAGCTGCTCGCAGCAGTCGGGGTCAACGCAGTCCATCAGGCCGTCTGAAATACAGTGTAAAGGATGAGGATGGAGTATAGGGGTTTGTTTAGACGATGCATGAGCTGCAGCGGAGGCAGGACTTTAGGATCTTTACTGTGTATGCGGTAGTTAATAAGGGGTGTAATAGATTGAAGTTACTAAGCTGCGGAGTAAATGCCAAACTACTGTAGACGTCTGCAGCAAAAACACATTAATAGGGCCTCATAAAGCCTCGGAGCAGCCGTGAAATAACTTTTGCACAGTTGGCTGCTGGGAAACTGTACGGGAAGCACCTAATCTGCGGCGGGGAACTGCACAGGTCATCACTGTTAACACGGGTATCAATTAGACGACATTCATTACGGGGCAACGAGCGTGCGAATACAGCGTCTACGGCCATGAATCACCGCAGCATCGCTCCGCATTATTTGAACGTGATCCATAAAAGTCTGGCGTAAACAATGGGTCGCGAGTACAAACCAAGGCGGCAGGTAATAGGAGCCCCGGCTGGCATTTGTGTTTCCTATTTCAAGCCTGTTTCTGAAAAGGCAGGAAACAGCGCTGACATTTAAATGCATCTGACCACAGAGCAGAGAGCTAAAGGCCAACACTATTCTATTACAGCCCCCTCCTACAAAGGTAGCATCGCACAATGGCTGATTTCCATACGATGCAACTTAAAAGGAGGCGATTAATTGAATTGTGAAAATCATTAAACTGGCAAAGGCTGTAAGTATCTTCCTGTGTAGGCACAGTTGTTAAGGGATTACACAAAGAAAATCAACATATGCAGTTCATACAAATATGTATTTAAATGCGATTCCGCTGCCTAGTGCCTGGAATTAATTGTGCGAGGAACAATACGCGCAGTCGTCTCTCGCATCCGGGCGCAATAATTGAAACTCTCTCTTCAAAGTTCCCTCTTTATCCCCTGATTACGTGCGATGGCATCTTCTCCATCGCCGCCTATCTTAAGAGACAAAAAGATTGCCGCGGGAGGCGGCCATGAGCGCGCACAATATATGTGCCAATTAAAGGGAGACGGCTGAATTGTGCTCCTCAAATTAAGGCATTTGAAAAACTCCGAGGCGGAAAGGAGAGAATGTTAAGAGAAGTGTAAACGGCCGCCATAAGGCTGTTAGTCTGTCTCCAGCATAATCATCCTTGAACCGAGCGGTTTGACACCTACAGTACAACGCAGACTTCTCTTATCAATATTCATACTTTGCGGCAACATAATATCATTCTGTACGGTATGTACTCTACTGTATATATTGAATTCCCTTCTTGCATTTAGTGCCACATTATAACACTTCCCTATAATATCCCTTCCTCCCACGAGCCACTGTTCTTATCACCTCAACTTCTGCTCAACTGGCTCAACTGGAGAGTTACGGTCAGGATAATCGGTGCTAATGTACAGTTTGAGCGCGTGCCAGCGATTTAACAAAGCGCTCACATGAAAGCTATCGACGTAGTTTTCCTTCTAACAGCCCCAAATGTACTACCTAATAATTTAGACATTTGGAAAACAACTCCTCCCTCTCAGGACTGATATTCAGCCAGCAGACACTGGCTTAACCCTGCAAAAAGACACAGTTCTGTCTTTTCCAGTATTTCTAATGTCAAACACAGAAAAGCCTCAGTTGACGTTGAACTAAATGTATTTGCTTTTCATGATTCACCCCCTTTTGGACGTGAACACATCTTTACCCATAATGAAGCTCTTTCAGCAGCACGGAAGAATTATACTGTATAAATGAATTGTAAAGCCCACTTGAATAGTAAAGCCCACCACCAGTAAACTGGCATTTACGCGCTAAATCTTTGGAATGACGGCAAAATGGGAGAGGGTTCCGTTCATTTAAGGTGTGACTGAATTAACAGAGAATAATGCTCATGAATGTGTCAATTTATTATGTGTATAATTGTTCTGTAAACACCACAAATGAAACCCTCATTATTAACAAATGCGTTTTCTTAGCAATGAGACAGAACCTAATCCATTAACATATCCATCAGTGCCTACACTGTTGGCAGGCCACAGTCTATTCGCTAAGACTTGCTCCATTTATTCAGCCCCAGTTTGGTCCAGATGTTTTTATAGCAGCGGCTCTGAGGTTATAATCCAGAGTAAGGGCCTGTAATTTGCGCTGTGAGCTGTTGTTGGCGCTGATTGTTCGAGTGTTTTCTCTGAGACTAATGCAGCTTTGGTAAACAATGGGCAGGGGCAAGAAACAGGTACGCCGCAGCTACCAGCGCCCAACAGCACCGTAAAAAAAGACTACAGGAACGTGTGTCGGCGATTTTCCGCCG